>NW_028277235.1:0-121975 GCF_059751315.1 Micrasema longulum
TCGGCAGGATGGACACGGAATTAATGTTTATTTGAAAAATGTTTTTACACCGCAATATTTTATTGTCTTAGGGCTGATAACTGAAGCATAAGATTGATTTTTTCAACTTTGTGTAAAAGGCGACCGACACACGCTGCATTTGATGTATGCAGCGCCCTATCAGGTGTGTGATTATTGATTGTTCATTACTGGATCCCTTTCAATAAAACTATTTTAATTACGGACGTTCCTACTGAGACGAACATTCTCCATAACCGATAAATCGTTATTGTTGTGGATATTGGAATGGTTTCTGAGAAAAATTGCGATTTTTTCAATCCAACGGAGCCCGAGAAATGCAAGGTATCCCATCGCCATCGAACTGTACATATATTCTGAATTTTTATATAATTAATTGTCTTGTCAATTGTCAATTCAACAATTGCGCAGGAATTTTTATATTCTGTTTTTGTGAGTCGCAATAAATATTTTGAAACCTTAAAATAAACGGACTTACATTAAAAGTATAGGCGTTGATGTATTGTGTACCATATATCGTACCCCCCTGTCTAGAGTGCCATAAGTCCAAATAAGTCAAACGGATAGATCGCAAGTTTTGACCTCAGATCAATAATAAAAACAATTTGCGGAATAAAACTATGGTTAATACATATTCAATAACAATAATTATTTATTTAATTGATAATCTTGACAGTTAATAAATATGTTATGACTATAAATAAATTTCATATAAAATGGCCATTATGCACCCGAGTGCGATTTTTATAAACTTTTTAGTTATGGTAGTTTGGCACAGTAGACTGTATTTGAAATACAGTCCACTTTATTTACTCATGTCACCCTTGACGGGGTGTTTCGTTCATTTTATTAAAAGGTAATTTTGTATTAAAAAATGTCTAAGTAATCATAAACATTATTTATAAGTTTTATAAGAAGAATACATCGTTGCCGTTCAGACAACAGTTACTTACCCAAAAAACCATAATTTTGACAAACCGCAATTTAAAAATTAAGGAAAAATCTATTTTTTTGTGTTTTTGAGATTTTATGTATTTTATTTTAATTTATTTTATTTTTATTTATTAAGGAAAAACAACAGTTGTTATATAAGAATACAAAATATAAAAAATAGTACATACATCCAGTTATAGTTTTTCACAAATATAATGAGAGAACATGTTACACAGTAAAGAGAAAAATAATATATTATATAAGACATGAAAAAAAAAGAGCTCGTAAGAAGGTTAAGGGATGAGGAAATAGAGTGAAGGGAGTGGAGGAGAGGGATTTTCATAATAAAGTTGACCAATTCAACATTTTGATACAATAAAATAAACATATTTGAAGAAACATAAACTTATTACACACTGACAAATGTTTTATTTTACAGTGTTTCAAAAAGTTTTTTCTTGAAGTCATAAAATTTTGTATACAACATAATTAATTCATATGTTTTTTTTATAAATTACACCAGTAAATTTTTCCTTCAAATATATTAAAAATATATGTCTGAAGGTTTTTAAAATTTTGTAAAGTGACTTTTGCTTGTTAATTATTTGGACAATGCTAGCTTCAACAAAAAGTTAAAGGAAGGAAATATTAGGAATAATTATTATAATGTGGTTGAATGACAGATTTTATTTGAAGAAATTTGAAAGGATTTAAACGTTTTAATATATGATAATATAAAGTCAAGTATAAAAAAACTTTTTTCATAGTTACCTTGGTGGCGTTTTTCTTTTATATTAACCCTAAAGACATAGAATTAAGAAAAGTCCAGAAACCACATACGCGCATCAAACAGAAGGCTTAACTACTCTTAAAAGAGTAGTTTTACGTTTTGACCAATTAGTTTATTTGTCGAAAAAAACAAAATTGACCTTTCGTAAGCTTTGCCAGGGTAGTAATTTTTTTACCCTACTTTACTCATCTAATGTGAGAACTAATGAAAATTGGACTTCGGATTAAACAACACCGTGGTAGACATTTGACCGACATTATATTTAAAACATCAAATATTTTTAACATGATATAAAAATATCCGTTTATTGAAAAAAAAAAATAAAAGTTCATTAATTCAATTACTCTTATTAAATAACCCTTTATTTTTCTACTCTGTTGTGTCAATCAATGTTTCCGCGTGCACAATAAAATTTTAGAGAAATAAACAGACTGCTTTTTTCACATTACATTTGTGTAGTGATTATATTTTTCCCATCGTACAACATTACGCGGTAAAAGTGGAGCATAGTAGGGGGATTTTCAGCCACAGTCCGGTGTATTCAAATATGATTCTACGCTCCTTCTGGACTATTCTTAATTCTATGCCTAAAACCATTATTTTATTTTAGCATTTTTCTTTTGCCTGAAGAACGATGATATTTATATTGTATACCTTGGTCACAAAACCAAACTCGAAAAAGAAAACCAAACTGCAGAGTTTTTAGAGATTAGAATAGTTGGGACTCTTGGGGACGGCAAAATTAAATACGTTTTTTTTGGAAATAAAGGTATTTTAATTTGTCGCAGAAAAAAAGGTTTTGACACATACATACAACTGACGGTAGTTTATGGACTAGAAATGACAACATTTACAGCAAAGAGTGTCCAAACATTATAATATTCACATCGGTTCATGGATCGGAAAATGATTGGTGCATGTTTTCAAGAAAGAATAAGAAACGAAGACATAAGACGGAGAATCAATCTTGCCAATGTAACGAACTGTGTGGAAAAACTAAAGTGGTAATGAGCAGGACATAATATTTATATGGCTAGACAGGGGGACACCAAATGGGAGCCACACATATTGAATGGAGGCCCTGAAAAAAGTGTTTAAAGGCAACTAAAGAGATGGACTGATGACATAGTTCAGATATATGGTGAATACGACATTAGAATGAAATAATCTCTTTTCAATCATCCATAGTACATTCCATCTCTTAATACTAGCCTCTTATTTATTTATTTTCACTTATTTGTTACATATTTATTACAGCAATTTACATATAATTATTAATACAATTGAGTAGTTAAAGAACACATACATATTGTTTGTTTTGCTGGTGAGTCATCTTAACTGCCTAGCAAAGGATAGGATGTTATAAATATTATTTTGTTAAATAAAACTTTTTTATCAATTTTGACATTTTTTTAAACTTAAAGTTAAGACATTATATGCATAAAATTATTTATAAATGATATACACGTATATATAGGTACAGTATTATTACTAAAGCACACTTAAGAATATTTCATGTGTGCCCCATTTCCAGATTTAAAAATAAATAATAAATATACCACAAAAATCTCCTCATCATCAATTTATCTATCCATTTACATATATGTATAAACAATTAACATAAATAAGTACTAAACAGCTTAAACTGCCAGCTTTTGCGTTTTAAGAGAGTAAATATATTTACTATCTTGCTCTGTTAAACAGGTAGCAACGTCAAATTAATAAATACATCATGTAAATATTATATTTTGGTATTTAATAATATTATACTTAATTCGCTAATATGGCTCCTAGAACAAGATTTCAATCGCATATTTAGGACCGCTCTGTTATTTTGATATTTTAAAGTTTAATTTGTAAACTGCTAGATAAAATAAATATAAAGTCATGAAAAAAGTTTAACATAAAAAGTGTAATACACTGTACGTGTACATACGGTAATAAATATTTGGTACTAAATGCAAATATCAATTGGACTTCAAAAAGTGGAGACCATTTGAGCCATCCGTAGGTACTGACTGAAAAAAAAACTAGTTTTCTATAACCTTAAAAGTATTGAATGAGTTTCCAAAAAGTCACGGGGAAGCTTGAAAAATTTATACATTTAGCGAGATTGCATATAATATATATATATTTTCTCTTTTTTCTTCTCTTCCTTTTTAAAAAAAATCTATTTTTTTCAATTAACCTTTCTTTTATAAAGGTTAATATATATATTTGTTTCAGATGTAATTTTTTTTTATATGTATAAATACTGTTTACCATTGTATACTTTTCTCGATGTTTTTCTTCTTTTTTAATATAATGGTATTTTTTGTTGCATTTTTTTTCAAACTAGTTTTATTTTTATTATCTAAAAAAAATCATGGAACCGTAAATAAATAAATATAATATGGTATTTGAAATTTTTTTCACTTCAAAATAAAGTTATACACAATACAATAACGAATTCGAAAATAAAAACAGACCCCGCCTCTGGGTGACATTCTTTAATTAATTTGTATGTAATTTGTTTCCAAATTTTTGTGGGTTTGAGAAGATTCTCAAGATATTTGCATACCTACCATTTTAGGCATTGTAATTAATCGGCCATAAGCGTAATAAAATGTTTTTTCATTGCCCGCAGATAAGAATAAAGCGCTTAGTTCTGAAATACAATTATGCTTCCCAAAAAAAGAACGCGAAGTCTGTAAACAAAACAATGTTACCCTTTGCATACTGCATTGTTAAGTGCGTTTAAAACCAAAGAATAAGCAAACTATCGTATCCTACAGTTGCTCAAAATTGGAAAAACTGTGACACGAGATTTTAACAGAAATTTTAGCGTGTAAGTTAATCAATTCAACACATTGCATTAATTAACAAATTAAAACAGAGATAAATTGCATTTTAGAGAAGGAAATATAGAAGTCTAGGCATCTACAGAGAGTATGACATGTCATAGGCTGCTTAAGTTGCCAATTTGCACATTGTGTCACATTCACTATTGTGCCTATATTGATTTATTTATTGATTTATGCAGTTCTATGTAACAAAGTCTTACAACACAATATTTACATCTATACTTATTCTAACATCATTTATCATGTTAGAATAAGTATAGATTCATTAATTATGTTCACTATTTACCCTATATACTACCTAATATTTTTCAAATATATACTTTTTACATTTAATTTTAAATATATTTACATTAGTTTCATTTTTTATGCTTTCTGGCATTTCTTCAAATAGTTGTATTCCCTTGTACATAAGGCAGTTCTGGGACATTACTTTTGATTTCTTTTCCAGTCTTATATTTTTAGATTCTCTTGTTGCATAGTTATGAAAGAACTCATTATATTTTAGTTTATTTTGAAAATATCTCGGAACTATTCCTTTAATAATTTTGTTTATTTCATTGGCAACATTGAATTTGATTCTTTGATCAACACAACAACAACATTAATTACAGCATCTCGATTCCTTTTATTCTTCTATTTGTTGATGTTTGTGAAGGTCATAAGTCCTGGACAATGCTCTTTATCTCTGTTGTAATATGTTTATATTGCCAGCTCTCCAGGGAGTTGAATCCAGTCCTTATATCCAAAAATTTAGAAAAATTAAAAACATTGTTGACATTACACAACAATAAAAATATGTGACATCTTATTAAGGGCTAATTGATAACCACAAAAAGTTTACTCAATAAATAAATATTACAATGAAAAAGAAAGCAAGCTGAGAAATAACAATACGTCATAATTTAAAGTATTGAAATACGGATTGGAAGTCTTAATATTTACATTAAATTTTTAATTCTTTTTTTTCAACATCAAAATTTTAAATACATTGCAATAAATGTGAGAGCACCGAACCTTATGTATAATGGCTACATACACAAAAGTAAATTATTTGTTCTTTTTTTTAATACATGAACAATAAAAATATTGTAAATGTTGTATTTGTATATTTATTTAGTTATTTACAATAAATATTTAAAAAATAAATAAACGTATCATAAAAAAAAACACACCATAACAGCCCGATAATAATGTTAAATTACAAAACCGAATCATTGCTTGAGAATTTTTTTTGTTGTTGTTTTTTTTAAAGTTTATCAACGAGCTTATGAAAGCCCTATTAGATTTGCATTAATGAATTTATGTTATATAATAAGACTTAATCTTAACAATCTTAAAAGCTATTTAAATTTACAAAGATATAATTATGGCATAATCTAGGCGGACATGGCAAGTGTGTCATCGCGAGTCAGGAGTGACCACACCGCTTGCTTCTTGAATGCTTGCGTTTGCTGTAGAAACACACCGACAGTACCGTTTAATGAGATTTTGTTCACTGTTCTAAGGATCCTTGGCAGAGGCAAAAAGAATCCGACGTTGGTTTGATTGTTTCCCACAGCAAAGACAGCATTGGTACGCAAGTTACGGTGATATAGATTATTGTTAATCTGAGCAAGAATATCATGGGCATCTATACATCTATTTATTAATTTCTGCAAGAATATCAAAACAGCCAAACTCCTTCTGAATGCTAAACTGATTATATGAAAGTAATCCAAACGATCATAACAGTTAATTATGAAAAAATTTAATCAAATTATAAATATAAACGATTTTTTTCATTAGAAATCAAACCCAAAGCCTTCCATGCGTTTTATCTCTCACATCACGGAAGCTGCCATTTTTCTTATTACCTGCATTCTGTTTTGATATACTTTAAATGCTACAAAATTTTAAGTGTAGTGTCCATTCCAAGCAAGAAGGTTTTTTCTTTTTTGAATAAAAACTGCAAATTGAAATATCTTAAGTAAATTTTAGAATTGATTGTCAAAATATTTCAATAAATAACATGCCTTCTACTGAGTTTTGCGCTTTTGCCGATTATAACACCCACTCTGCATATATTCTGGAGAATCCAAGGTATTTCCAGTTCTCCCGGCAGAGTCGTCAATTGCGACAATAATGGAAGACCTTCCCGTATTCTCATCATTATATCTTCACTTTCTCCCTTCAAAGCTACAACTAAACTTTTTGCTAAGACCATCTTAACGACGTGACATGAACTTGTTTTAGTAGAGTATTCAAATTGCCAAGAAAGTACTTTTAAAAGAATTTAAGCATTCTGGTCTAAGTTTTTACAGAGCTGAGGCATTTAAAGAATATTACGAAAGAATTCAGTGAAAGTTTCTACATTTAAACGTTTTAAATGTTTAATGTAAGTAACAATAGGTCGGTTTTGGATCAAAAGTCATAAACTCTTTGATTTTTAGAGGTACATTAAAAAAAAAAAACAAATGCAAAAAAGTTCTTCATAACCACTGTATTATAAAAGTCCTTTGGGAGTCAATGAATAAAGAAATAAATATTCTAATATTTCGTTAAAAATAATATAAATATAAAAATGCAATTCATGTTGGTTGAAATTCGAAGTACTATCAGGACAGATGTTTATAACAAATCTCATAGGGGTGGATAACTTAGATTAAAAACATATTGACTATTGATTATCACCTTATGCAGAGTCCCTCCTTCAAAGAAACAAATCCTATCGATGCGATGGTTGCCTTGAAGTAAAAAAATATTTCACAGTTTTATGCTCTTACAATGTAACGATTTAATAAGATAACCCTTTTTGTTTAAGGGTTTTAAAGGACCCTTTGTTACAAGTTGGTATGATTTTGAATATCCATCAGAAGTTATTATGATGGAAGTGATAAGACAGGACTTTGAAACTCTGGGACTTATTTTCCCTAGGGTTCTCCAGGAAAAAATAGTAATACCGGAAATGAGTGGCTTATTCAATTTATTAGAATTATCGCATGATTATCTAGATTTAATTAATCATATTTATTATTACTATGCCCGTGATAAATTGTCTGTGTCCAGATGGTTGAAAAATACAGTTCTGCGTGTGGAAAACGGAATAATTGGTATATTTATTTATTTATATATTTCACAACTTTGGACGCACAGAGTTTTTTGTTTCAGCTAGGAAATTCCTGTGTTTAGGAAGGACCTTCTTTTTTTACATGTGTTTTTTGTATTTTATTTAATTATGCTTAATAAATTCAAAGATTAATAATTACATTTAAAAAAAACAATATGAATATATATTAGAAAACATGCAGGAAATAATAATAAAAATTGAATCATAAATATAAATTAGAAAATATACCATTAATAGTTGAGAAATTAGATATAATTATTTTAAATTAGAAAACATACCGATAATAATAAAAAATTGAAGAACAAAAATAAAATAGAGAGTATACCATTTATAATTAAAAAAATAAACATACGTGTAAATACTAGTATTAATTAGAAAAATAAAACAAATGTAAATGAATACATAAATGTAAATATAAATAAAAACAATAAGGAAATATTTGGCAATTAAAAGTAACATAATTTTTAGTTATGAAAATAATTTACAGGATGTAAAAAGGTCCACCCTTTCCACTTGCTTGTCTTCTTCTTATAAACATTGTAACTGACAGACGCCCTCATGTCAGGGTCCAACATATTAAGAACCCTAAGGCCCAATACTACAAAACGCCTCTGAAAAAAGGCAGTTCTACTTTGAGGTACTCCAAAAATTATGCTCATTGCATATTTTGTTTTAATATTTTGTTGTGTTCTATTTTTTATTGAAGATCAGAAAATTCTAAGAACTTCCCTAACATAAAATTGTCTGACAGTTAGTTAACAACAAATTTTGTTTCAAATATAGTATGAGAGGGGTAGATGAATGGATATATTTTAATGATAATTACACATTAGTTAATATTAGTATATTGTATGTATGTATGTATTATGTTTGTACTATTTTAAGATAAAATATAAAAAAGAAAAAGAATTCTGGACGAGTGTTTTCGACTCAATGGCTGTGTTAATGGTATAAAATAGCATATATTGATATTATTTCTGACCAAATACATAACCAATATACCAAAACAGAAAATTTGAACTTTAATATTATAAAAAAAAATAAAGAAATTACAACACATTGCATAAGATACGAAAAGAAGGGAAGAAATTGGTTCGTTCAGTCGCTTATTGCCAATAAACGGGAGTACATGCTAGTTATATGACTGGCGTATTTACGATTTTTAATTTATTTTATTTAACAGACCTTAATTATATCATGGTGTTTATAAATTAGGGAAAAAAAATATTTAACAGTATGCCCGTAAATTTTATTTTTTTTAATCTCTGAACTACAGAATATTCTGTCTTTACGACGTTTCATCACGGCGTGTAAAGGAATTTTAAGCACAGCATTTTAAAACTTAAAAAATATTTGAAAATCAAACAAATTTAAATCATTTCAATTTCTTTGGTTACATTCTTTCTTTGTTGTTCTTATTACATATTAATATTTTTACGCACATTTATATACATTGTACTGAAAGTATAATATTCTTTCGTACGAATTCGTATTCAGCGGTCATTTGCGGTTCATAGCTTCTAAACCACAGGAAAATAAACATACTCATATTTCGTATTATGTAAACACCATACTCCATCTCAAACAAGGTGTGTATTCTTGAGCTCAAATATACCAACTAACATACAACATTTAAAAAATAACATTTCAAAAAGAGGCTTGGTGAAACGCGTTACAATGCTAAGTAACATAAGAAATAGTCAATACATTTTTCAAAGTGTCTTCAATTTAACAGTCGATTTTAAGAATATTTAATTGTGTGTACTGCTTAGTGAAGTGTATTGACCTTTTATTGGTCCTAGGGTAATGATTGTATTATTGTATGGGGTTTTGTCGGTTTCATATTTTTTATGAATAGATTTACTTAGATCATAATACAGATATGAATGTTTATTATTTGTACAAGCTGTTCATTGTACATATTTTTATCTAAATATTTAGAAGCTTGATTGCTTTGGATAGTATTAAACAGTACGTAAAATGTATCCGACGGCGAAGTTTAAAAAAAAAAAATAGTTCTTTATTTAATTCTTCATTGGAACACATATATAATTAGGAAGTTCAGTGCTACAGGAAATTGCATATAAAAAGTTTTTTTACGCACTTTTTAAAAAAAAATTGTAAATGTGTGAAAAAAAGGGTTTCATCAAAATGAACTACTTTGAACGACGTTACTAGTTTTTCCGAATCAACCAATTATGGAGTTTGGTGAAATATTTCCGGTTGACGGGAAGCCAATTCATAAATCAGCACAACCACGGAGAACTTGTGACCTCTAACGCGGAGTAATTACAAATCTTTGATTAATCATTGAGATGATAATACAGTGCATAAAAATATTTGAAAATGAAAAAAATATTATTTTTTTGAAAAACCACTCAATTTCC
The DNA here is from genome assembly GCF_059751315.1 of Micrasema longulum. NCBI lineage: Eukaryota > Metazoa > Arthropoda > Insecta > Trichoptera > Brachycentridae > Micrasema > Micrasema longulum. The sequence continues at coordinate 10,078 of NW_028277235.1, forward strand.
TCATTGAATTAACGATGTATTTTTTACTGGCAAAACTTGTACCGAGGAAGATATTTTTCAAATTTAGTTTAATAATAACAAAGAATAGTTTAAAAATAGATGTATAGTGGTCTTTCCATACATATATAAAATGAAAAAATAGATTTCATTAAATCCATTACTGAAAATCCGAAAATCTTAAGGGCCAGTTGCATAAAGAAAGGAAATAAAGTTCAAAGTTCGTAGCATGTTTGTCAAAATGTCCAAAACGAGTTGTTTTATTTAACTTTTTCGTGAGAACTTTATTGTCGATTTTGACGAAAACGCAACGATTATTTAACTTCTCTCTATCAAAATATTTTTAACCTGCTGGTGTGAAAAACTTTGATACGTCACAAACATTTTTTGGTAGATTTTAAAGGATTTTTGTCTAAGATGTAAATGGAAACAACGGCTTTTAAAAAGTTTTGTAATTATTTCTGCGAATTGATCACGTCCAATCAATTAAATTCCAGTCCAATCAGTGAAGAATTTACTTCCCTCTTTTCTCAATTCAATGAAGTAAATATTATGTACTTTTGGATGACTTTATTTTAGTACAAAGATGCTTAGGTTACCAGATTACGGCGAGTTGTTTCAAACAGCTTTTTTCGTTCGGCAAAGAACAATTTTTCAGTGTATGTCCGATATAGGAGACTTATGTCCTCAGATGCTGTGTGCAGTATGTGGTGGGCAAGTTGTACTCAATATTGGTAAAAGTTTCGTTAATTTGTTATTTTAAGATAAATACGTACTATTTTTGGCACCTGAATCGAGATGTGTTGCATTTGATATACGAATGCACCATCAGGACCATCACGACCCATTAGGTGCAGAGAAGGGTATGAATATCCCAATGACTTTTAAAGAGGTAAGAAGGTATCGATAAAAAAACTAAATTAAAACAGTGTTTTGTTTATTCGTAATAAAAAACAGGAATTTCCAAAAAAGGATTGCGGAATATTCTCGAAACGTCGAGGCCATCGTCACCCTTTAAGAAATCTGAAAATAAGACATTGTATTATTTATAAATGCATTATTTGGTCGTTATTTTATACACCGTGTTTATTTTGAAATATCCGTTTTTGTGAACTTGTTAAGACGGTTATCCGCAAATAAGGAAACAAAAATATCTCACGTCAAATCCTGACCAACTTACGCCAGTCTGTTTTTGGTTGGTTAACCCTTCTTTCACGGTGATATGTACATACGCTAGTACACATTGCATCTGATAACTTTAATATATCTTTAAATTAAATAATAAATTGTCTTTAAACTTATTTCAACAGAGAGGGAAAACATTTTTAAGAAGGGAATGCACATTTTTAATAAGAGGAGAAGGGAGTTTTTTTTATTTTAAATTTATTTGGAAAATCAACAAGAATACATACATTTTTTAAGAAAGCATAACTAACGTTCTTTATATATTTTCTCAATTATAGAACTCCACCATCTTTCACAAATTATATAAAATAAGAGTGTAAAATCAATTTAAGTAATAATAAAGATCAATTTTAGTGAAAGATAAGAATAAAGATTGAGGATAGAATGGGAAGGGAATAGCTCCCTAGGGAGGAAATCCAGCCAATCTGCAAGCATTTGGACATACTTAAACATTGTTGAATAAATTGTCTGTTTATTTTTGGTATTCCTCCATTATACATTTACGTTTAGGTCAAAATATATTTTTACTGCGCAGTTAATACTTTTAGGGCACATAAATAATCAAAAATCGAATGTTTACCAATGTGTCTTTTGGGGCAATGAAGTTAAGGAGTACCGAATATATCATTGTCTTACACACTCTATATATCTCACTTTATTCAGGAGCGAGACGGATAATTTTTCTCACAATACGCGCGAATATCAAAGTTGCCAGAATCTCTGCCAGACGCCAGTAGTATCTGCAGTAGCTCGCCGAGCTTCGTAAGCAATGGTCCTTTTGCTCCCGCTGCGAGCGTGAGGTAAAAGTTTTGTTTATGTTTGTAATTTGTTTGAATTGGATTGTGGTCCTGTGGTCTCGGACTCACGGATCAAAGGTCCGTGGTTCAAATTTCACTCTACCTTAACTTGATAACCATTTTTGAATAGTAATTTATTTACAATTCGTTAATAATGGCACTCAAAATTAAACATTTGGGTAAACCATAAAAAACGTAAAGATTTATATTTTTTTAAAAAGATAACAAATTTTATCGCTTTTGAATGAAATTCATTTGTATCGACTACACAGCACCGTAAAGTAAGGATGTTTTTGGCACAGTAAGAAAAGGATTAAAATTTATATCTTACTTAAAGCAACAAACCTATCCTTGTTAATTAATTTTACATAAAAAGTTTACTTAACATTATCAAATAATCTTGCTATTCTTTAAAAATCGAAAACAGTGTTTTATTTGCGATCTTGTTCTGTGTGTTCGAATATAAAAATGTGTTAATGCCTGTGAGTGAACTAAGTAAACATACAGATTTCGTTTGTCACACTAGAATATTTTATTTGATAATGTTACACCATGCGTACATTTGCAAAGGTATATCAAACATTTAATTGGCTTGTACTTAATTGTTTTTTTTAAATTTTATCTTTATCCAAGGAGGAAGGTTGAGGAGATTCTCTAGAAATTCATCCATAAATTATCCAGAATCATAATGAAATAGTACCTAAACAATTATTACTTATGAGAATATCTTAAAATATTTACGTGTTATTAACACTTTGTATCCCGGAACCGTGTAAACACGTGATTATATAACCACGCATTGTGTCCCGGTCCCGTGTTTTCACGTGGTTTATCAGCTGTCCAAAAAGTGCGTTTTATTGACCTCTATTGACTTATATTAGTACTTTTTCGCTGTTCGTTAATTACCTCGAGACGATTTTCACAAAAAATGGTTCTATATAAATTATCCAACCATTAAAATATGTGAAAACACGGGCCTGGGACAGAACGTGTGGTTTTTATAATCACGTATTTACATGGCTCCGAGATAAAAAAACAAAGGAGTGAGACCTGTATATGTGCGAACATTGCAATTCGGCTCTCCATAAAGGCCAATGTTGGCAAAACTATCATACAAAAATGACTTTTTAAATTATTTAAAATAAATGTCAGAAGTTTCAATTGATTTAACCCAGTATTTTCATAATTATGACACTTTAAGAAACCCATCACAAAGCATGAAATTTCACAAAAATGGGCCGGGCACATGGTATATTGTAAGTGTATTTGGCCGGTACTGAAAGCGTTAAGATGTAAAAAAATTAATTAAAATAAAAATCACAAAAAAAATATTCAATTTTAAAAAGTTCGTATTAGTAATGAAACCAAAAAAAAATAATATCGCGCAATCACATATCAAACAATTTCATCTTTAAATAGTTTTTAAGAGATATTTTAAAAGAAATAGCTCTTAAGGTGATTGTAACATGAAACTAAAAAATACACTGAACAAGACGTCACAAAATAATTAATTGATTTTTTATACAATGTACGATATTAATAGCTATCTTGTATTAAGATATTGTTTTAATAAATTGATTGATATGACGTCACCTTCCGCTGTGCGATCAAAAATGACACTACCTCACATAAACAAAACACGGTGACAAAAAAATACGGGCTGGTTTGCTGAAAATACACCATTTTAAAAACATATGTACAACTATCTTTTATTGCTTATTTCTCGTAATTGCACCTTTATTTAAACGTAGTTATGCAGAAAGCAGCCAGTTCACAATTTCGAAAAAAACTAGATCTTTGCGTTATCGGGTGCAGTACCTGAAGTCAATTCTATGACCTGCTAAAAACAATCAAACCGCTTTCATACAAAAAACTGTAATAATCACCTTCTGAAAAAAGTTTCGATCACAAAAACGGCATTTTTCAATTTGCAGAAAACATCCACAGCACCGGAAAAGTCTTACGATACATTAAAAATCATTAAAACTGGTCATATTTATAATTAGATTCATGTTTGTGATATAAAAAAAAACTAATGCATTCATTGTTTATCATTTGTCAAAGTCAAAAATATTCCTACTGTTGTGTAGATTTGATTATTTACTCTTTTCACAAAGGTGCTATTATCTCACATTCTCTTTTCTAAAACTAGCTGCTTTCTGCATAACTACGTTATATAATTTGATCCTGATGTTCTATAAGGCATTGCATTGGTAAACCTTGAACAGGATAATTCAGCTTTGGTCTCTTACCTTTTTTATCTGTTAATTCATTACGTAAAAGCAAGTTGTTTTTAAAACGATTAAAAAATAAAATAGATAAACATTTTTTTTACAAAAATACTCATTACAACCGACACAAGTTACTACATATTAACATTTTGTGAGAAAAAAATGACTCGCGTTTGCGACCATTGCTCGACAATTTATGATGTAATGTATCCTAGCGCTTCTGATTACTGGACGTACGCCCTTTTGTAATCATAAATAGCTAAAGAATAACAATGATTTACTTCTAAAATATGGGACGTGGCACAGACTAAAGACGATGCTTTGGAGTTGGTTACATCATCATCAACATCATCGTTTCTTTTGCGCACCTAATGGTAAATCGGTACACCAATTGCAATTTATCTTTTAATTTTCACCAGTCTTATGCTTCAGGAACCAGTCTGGGACTATTAAATATTCTAGTTTATAAATAAATATTTCATATCAACCATGTCGGAAATCGAACCCGAGACCTTTTGCTTGGTTGATAAACGAGCTAACCATCACACCACGAGGCCAACAACGGCAAGGAACGATAACACAAAGAATGTTGAAAGATAGTGGAGTACCGTGAGCATAGTGAGCTGTGTCCTAAAATCTACATTATTAAATAAAAGTTGGCCAGAGGAGGCGAAATTAGCATTTCACAATAGAGTCCTGGTAGTGACCCTTTTAAATAAAATAGAAGGATGAAATAGCAAAAATAAGGATATGTATTCGGAATGCTGGCTAATCAAACGTAGTTATGCAGGAAACTACAAGCTATAGAAAAGTGAATCTCAGATAATAGCCCGCCCTATTGTGAAAACAGTGAATAATCAAATCTACAAAACTATTGGAATGTTTTTACTTTTAATAATGATAATTAATGCAGACGTTAGTTACAAAAGAAAAAAATGTATTCGACCATTTCAAATGATTTTTAAAGTCTGGCTGACCACACAACCTAATATGCGCTATTAGCAGAAAATAGTAGCTATCTGATTTTGACAGTATATAATAAACATATAATTTTATATTTACATTCAAGTACTTCATTGTAGAGAAGCACATAATTTATTCGTAACAATTTTAAAAAAATTATAATGTTATCACAAATTTAATGATATCAAAAGTTATATGTAATTGGAATTTTATTGATTTTTTAAGACCATACAATCTAAAACAAACATTTTGCAGAAATCAGCCTGATCTAATATTGAATGATGTCTCATTTAAATTATGAATGTATGAGGTGGGATTCCGTATTAAAACATACATTTTTTAAACTGGTATTTTTTAAATGAATGAATTCATAAAATGAAAATACTTATAAGTATATATCCACTTCAATTTATTTAGGAGAACTAGATTTTTGGAGGCATTAATCATTCTATCAGCATCTTTACCATAAAAAAATCTAGTGCTCTGGGTAGTGTTCTGCATAATGAGAAATTACGTTTTCATGATCAATACTATTTTCAGAAGGTAATTATTATTATTTTTTGTATGAAAGCGGCTTGGCTGTTTTTAGCAGGAAATAGAATTGAACGTAGTTATACATAAAGCAGCCAGTCATAGAAAAGTGAAACTGAGATAATAGCCATTTTGTGAAGAGTTAATTGTAAAATCTACTTAAAAGTTTTAATGTTTTTTACTTTAACAAACGATAAACAATGAATACATAAGTTTTTTATACATATTACAAACTAGAATCTCATTGTGTATTCGACCAGCTGAAAAGATTTTTAAAGTACTCGTATCATAAGATTTTTCTAGTTTTTTGGGTGTTTTCTTCAGATTGAGAAATACCGTTATTGTGATCAATACCTTTTTCCGGAGGTGATTAATACAGTTTTTTTTTTATATGAAAGCGGTTTGGTTGATTTTAGCAGAATATAGAATCGACCTTACTGCACCCGATAACATCAATATCTAATTTTTCCGAAATTGTGGACTGGCTGCTTACTGCATAACTACGTTCGATTGATCTTACTGCACCCGATAACACATTTTTTTTTCATACTTGTGGACTGGCTGCTTTCTGCATAACTAAGTTCAATTTGTGGAAAAACTTACTTCGATAAGTGCAGTAATGTCAAGATTTATGCAAAATGCGAATTTAAAATAAGCATTATTGACACAATTATGCAAGGAGTACTGCGATGGAATATGTAAAGGATGAATCAGTGCTTTTAATTTTCTCAATTTCTACTTTTTGCTGATGATGTAAACACCTTTGCCATTATGTCAACGATATATCGCACTGTGTAAATATCTAAGAAAATTTGGATCGTCTAATTGATTACTGTAATAATAATAAATTGTACATTAATACCTCAAAATGTTATTCATGATTGACTATAAAATTTGCCATATGAAAAGTAAAACAAGAGAGTTAATAGCATTAAAAATTATTGCGACACAAAATAAAAAAAATACTTTGAGAAGGAAATATGGAAACTTAAGAATTCAAAGGGTGTCATTAGCATATTTATCCACTTTAAATACTGTGTGCATATATAATGTTTAAGCGTCCAACAATAGATAATTCAGGATTTTTTCCCGAGAGCAGTCATCGAGTCGAAAACACTCGTGTTAGGTTTTGCTTCTATTTTACACACAGAACTGTATTTTTGATTACCCAGGATAAAGTAAATTTAGTGAATTTTAAATATTTCTTATTAAAGTTCTACTTTTGTGACATAGTGTACTCATGGTTGTAAGAGTATGCCATGTACGACAAAATGTCAAACACAGCTTCGTGTAGGTCCTATACAATGTCATATATTGTGAGATTAACTGATGCAAGAAATTAATTGGCACGAAATTGCGATAAACTGTATTGATTGGTCTGATTGTATCTCATAATAAAACGTGACACGTGACATTAAACTTTTAAATTCACACGTTATTAAAACAAATCATATTTATTACAAATAAATATAAGTGAAATTCTAAAGACATTTTGTGAAAGTGAAAAATGATTTTAAATTATTTTTAGTTGAAAGAATTCAGTTAGTTACACAATCTCATTGTTATTTTTATAGTTAATATTTTTACATACCAAGATTAATACGTAAGAGTATTTCCACAAATCAAAAACAATAATGAAAATATTATTTTTACGATTCTATGGACATAACTATAAATGTATGAAAAATATGTGTTTATTAATAATTCTCGAGTTTAAAAACGAGTACATGCAAAGAAGTTTGCAGTTGGCGTCTAGTCTAACCAACATTGTGTCCAAGTATGGTACGGTAACGTAATACGTGCCGTTTATTCCAAATGGTCCGAAACGTATCAAGATTAGGTAATTTTAAATATGCGTATTTTAAACCGTCAAAAAAAAATATCTGACTTCATACGGAAAAATAGTAATACCGTTAGGTAAAAAAATACATGCATACACGTATATACCTATACATTTGATAAAATATTTTGTTTTTTACACATGTGAATAATATAACTTAGACCTAGAATAATAACGCACTACCGCTATAGAGTCTCCGATACAGACAAAAATCATTCTCGGATTATCAATCATGAAGTTGGATATAGTTTACCGCAAAACTGTAGGCTGTAGGTACTCAGGTCAAGAATCGCAAGCAAATCGACGAACTGTTGGTTACACGTCTGTCGTTAAACCAAAAACAAAATCCAAAATTTGCTACGCTTTTGATCTTTGTAATATAGTGAATTTGCATATCTACAGCTGTAGCGCGTTATTACTCTGAGGTCATTTCAGTCACATCTGTAAAAAAAATTTTTGACCAAATGCGTAGGTGTTTTGTCGATTTCGTTTTTCCCCTTTTTCTTATTCAATAAAAAAAAAATATTTTAATATATGTGAGAGATACACTTACATATTATTTATAAAAATAATACATCTTAAACTCCGGAATGTGTGAATGGGGTAGTAAAGTGGGCACATTAACAAAAATGTGAATAGTAAAAAGAAAAAAAAACTGTGTGCAACGCTGCCATTGCGTTTTTTCGTAGTTGCAAAATAAAAAATAAATATCGACAGATTGACCCTTAAGTAAAACATGCTCGTATATGCACCCCCAGGTAAAAACTAATGGTGGACAATGTAGTGAAATGTTCCCAGGGTATCTATAATGAGAGTAAACAATAAACTGATTCGTCAGTCATCGCGTGCTGATGGACAATAATTGTTTTATGATGATGAAGTCCGAAATAAAAATGTTTCCATTGCCTGTGTTATTTATGAACATCGGGTTTGAATTGAATACTCGTACTTTTAAAATAAATTATGTTTTATTATTACCTGCCTCACTGGGCAAGCCTGTATCCAGGCAGAAAATGCACTATTTTATTAGGTAACTCAGTAAAGCATAGGAACGCCAAACATAACTTGATAAATTATGTTTTTAAAAGTATAAAACGTTTACGGAGAAGTGATAATTATAATATACCACAACACCCAGACCAATTGAGAAAAAATCTTTGATGTTTTTTTGACGGGAATCGACCTCGTGACTCCAGCTTTATAGTTGGCCGTTCAACCAACTACGCCGCGTTGCTTGACATATTATCATATTTGTTTCTAAAATAAATTAAGAACTGCTTCAAAAATTAAAAGGCTAATGTTAATGCATGCAATCCTGACTAAGTACAACAAAAACGGACATCTCGAATGTCGAAAAATAACCGACGTGCGTGTATGACAAGCAGGAAAAGTAAGTTTAATGTAAGCGCATGCAAAAAAACATAGTTTCCACTCTGTATACCCCGAAGAGAAAAGGCTGGTGGTTTATTTGTACCTATATCTAATTATCAAATTGTCATTTTTAACGGTTATGCCTTTTCATAACAACCGTGAGAGTGCTACTATTTCACAGATAATGTAATGGGGTGATCAGAAGGGTGTTTCGAAATGCATACTACACATTGCGCATTTGGTAATTACTGTTATCGCATATATTGTTTAGGGAAAATTGATTGGATCTCACAACCAATGACAGATCATGGAACAGCAGATGCCATCTCGTTGAGGGTGTAATGACGTTGACATAACGTCATCATAAAATGATGATGGCATGGGAAATAGAGGGTTGTTTTTTTTTCAGGTGTAACGATATTTTTAAAATAAACCATAATTTCCACTCATCTATCAATTCATTTAAATTAATTTATTTAATTACACCACACCCAAGGGGCATTTACAAAAATAAAACCGGTTAGTAAAAACATAGTTATAATAAACAGTGTAATTTTAATGAATTAATAAATAAATTAGTTTTTTTCTGAATAAAAACTCGAATAAAAATAAATAAATAATAAAACAAGCATTCTGTTGCCACAGCGTTCGCACTAAAACTTATGCATTGTGTTTTAAACAAACCATGAACTTTGTTAAAGTACCAATATTAACAATAATAGCCAACATAAATAAACATCCCTCACCAGGTTTGACCGCAGAACTCGTAAACTATTACGCAAACTACTTATTTCAACTGATGTAGAGGTTACTTGAACTCAAAACATCGGATAAATTTATTATTTCTGCTTTAGAATAACTAACAGCGATACATTTACACCTATAATCGTAAAAAGCACTATGATATATGTATACTAACTATATTTTACCCGCGACTTCGCTCACATGGTATTAGTTAGAAATTATTTACGTAATTAATAAGTTGAGGCGTTTATAAATCAGAGTTTCAATAATTTCATCAACAAAAATAATTTTCTTGATGAAATTATATGGTTTATCAAGATTGAAAGTGGCTTAGGCTTCCAACAATCACTATGAAAGAAATATGATGATCAGTCTATAGTGACATAGCATTGTTATTCTGTTCACAAATCCAAAATCCTTCTACAAAACCAAAACGAAAAGCAAACCAATCTAACTATAGATAAAGCAAGTCAATTAAAGAAATTGAAAAATGAATTTTAAAAGGATTCTTATTGATATCCCACCTTACCATCTAATTTTAAAAAGATAACGTTGCTCATTAAACTCATTGTTGATAAACATGTATTATATACATTTTTCGTTGTACTTTGAAATGTTAATTTTTTTTATTGGGGATATCAACAGTAATACATGTAATACAAATATAACAAATAACATATACAGAGAATAAAACCAATGACAGATATCCACAGAAATACATTAAATACACGTACAATACAATGTGTTTGTGTGAGTGTAAGTGAGTGAGAGGGTGGGTGTGTGGGTGTTATATTGGAAAGAGGGTGTCAGGTATCGAAAATATAAATATATATAAAATATTAAGAAATAGAGATAAAATTTAATAAAATAAAATAAAACTTTATTATTGAAACTAAGTATAAGACAAAAAAGAATGTTTTAAGACGCGCATTTTAAATGTTATTTTTTTACAATCAAATGGATCAATAAGGGGAAAGTTTAAATTATATTCACTAGCAAAACGTATAAGTGGAGAGTTCTGGGCATAGTTCGTACGAACTGCTGGCACATGAAATAGAGAGCTCGACGTGTGACGGGTGCGGTAGCCGGGGACATTTAATGATAACTCTGACAAAAGAGCCGGACTATCAAGGCGTCCACTGAGTATGTCATGAAGCACCCCCATGTCCAACAGTAGACGGCGATCTTCTAAAGTAAGCAAGTGGTGTTTTTTGCAGGAAGACATATAATTGAGATCGGTATACCTGCATCTCCAGTTAAGATGTCTAAGAAATGTCCATTGAATTTTCTCAAACTTTTCTTTATGTGTGACATATTGTGGAGACCAAACAGAAGAGGCATACTCGAGCAAACTGCGAACATGAGCAAAGTAGACCATTTTAATACACGCGATATCTTTAAATACCTGACATGTACGAAGTACAAAACCAAGGTTTCTATGTGAACGGGTCAGTATGTCATCAAAGTGATTCTCAAATGTAAGTTTGCTATCAAGAATAACACCCAGATCGCGTACGGTATCAACTCTCTGAACAGGTTGGTTTGATAAAATATAATGATATGGGATTGGATGTCGACCTCGCGAAAAAGAAATAAGCAAACACTTTGATACATTGACGTTAATACGATTTTTCAAATAGTATTCTGTCAAACGGTTTAGATCATCTTGAAGTTTAAGACAGTCAAGGGGATTCTTAACTTTGAAGTATATTTTTTTATCATCTGCGTACATCAAAAATCTTGCGTTCATAAATACAACATAAATATCATAGATATACGCATTGTAAAACAATGGTCCCAAATGTGAACCCTAATGTATGATTAATGTTATAAATAAAAATTCAATTCAAGATAAAATTTTATTGGTTATTTTTTCACACCTGTAGGGCTTTTATCAACAGTTGAACATATTTTTGTGCAACGTGTATAGTGGGTTTTGCATGTTGATTTAATTGGTGTTTTGATGAAGAGATGGGTAGGTACCTCTAAAAACTGGTGGACAAAGAAAAGTCATTGTGTGGTTAGATACAAATATTTAATAACATTTAGTAGCAGTTTTAAGTGTATTTATCTAAATATTTTTTGGTTTACACAAATTCATAACAAAAAAACATTCAATGAAGTTTCAGTGCAATAACATTGCCAAAATACGGCTAAAAAATTGTAAATACAATTCACATGCGATACAAAAACATAAATACAGTTAACTTAAGTACTAAGGGTATAAAATTGTTGACTGACGAAATTCATAGTCATCATCATTCCCTTTCCGCAGCTAATGGTGCATACGGCACTGCATTGTTACACCGATTGCAGAGTATCTATTTCAATGTTATAACATGAACGTAAGATGATCGTAAGTTCAGTCTTACGCTTCAGGTACTAGTCCAGGGACTATGACATATTCTAGTGTAAATCATTATTTTTGAAATAAATATTTCATATCAACCATGTCGGGAATCGAATCCGATAACTCTTGCATGGTAGGCAAACGCACTGAACATTACACCACGAGGCCGACAAAATTCAACAATGTTATACTAGAAAATATTACAACTAACTTTACTAGGTACATAAATACCTGTTATGAAGCTACTCATAAAATATGATATGAATTTAGAAATTAAAAAAAAATGAAAGAAAGAATTTAGGCACCTAACAATTTTAATCCAGAAAACTAGGTCTAAATTAAGAGTAAGGAGAATCGGAAAAATACCTGCCACGGAAAATTGGATACAAAAAATGTATTCTTTCACGCGGTAAATATTAGAATATTTAATTTTACAGCAAAGTTTCTCTTAAATGTAAATTAAATTAATCAAAAATTATTTCAATAAAAATGAACAACTTTAAATCAAGTTTGCTTAAATTAATCAATGACAGAGTATTGTAATAGATTTCCGGTTTCCAGGAAGCCAATCCACCAATAAAGACAACTCACCGATAACAACAAAGGACGTCACGCGCGGAGTAATTTTTCCACTAAGTTTTATTTTGATAGTCCATTGAAAAATATAAAAAATATAAAAAAATCACCAAACTTCTAAAAAAATAGACAAAAATTAATATAAAATCAAATAAAGTAAAATATTTTTTTATTTGAAGACCACATCAAATTCTTATGACTTCTTCAAGCTGACTTCTCCTGATCCTTAGAAGCAACTCTTTAAATTTAATTAAGAATTTATTTTCAAAAAAATTGGCAATCTTCGTGTGACTTTGGGCAAAAGTTGTCCTTATAGTTCATTACTAAACTATTTGGAAGTATTTCTATTAAAACTTTTGTACACAGTACTTGCTTGACAGTTTTATTACTTCATACTCACTATAAAAATAATTTCAATTAAACTTATGCCATACCTAGATATCCTATATATATCACATAAGCATGAAACGCGCCAAAAAGCGAGAGGAAACTTCATAGAAAGAAGAGCCATAAATGCGTATGGAGAGAGGACCAGGGCGTATATACTCCCTCGCATAGTAAAGAGACTCCCGGACGAAATAAAAAAATAGTGATATGAATAAAAACAAAGTAAAATTGGTTTTAAAAATATTTTTCTTAAATTCTAAGTTTAGTCTATAAAAAAAAAAAAAAATTATAAAAAATGGGGAAACCAAACAATTTAAAACAGTGTAAAAAAAAGTGTTTGTTTATTATTTTTTATATATTTCGTTTTCAAAAAAGACTTGATTAACTTGTATTTAATTTTTTTTAAACTTTTATTTTATTGATATTTTTAAGATTTTTTTTTAAAAATATTTTATGTAAACATTTATTATACTATGTTACAAAAATGTTTAAAGAGAGAAATCCCTGCAAAAAAACTGCTTCTGCAGTTTGGCGGGAATTTAAAAAAAAAAAAATTGTTTTGAATTTAAAAAAGAAAAATAAAAAAAAAAAAAAAAATTTAATTGCAGTAGGTAAGTATATAAAATAAAAACATCGCACTGCTTGCTGAATTTGAGTAAATATCAATTGATAGAAATATTAAACAGAGCTAAACAAAAAAAAATCAGTCTAATTTACTTAATCAAAGTATTTCAAAAATCAGTCTGGGTGGTAAATGTTATTTATTATAAAATGTTATTAATAAAAAGCTAAGCCCAAAACAATATGGCTTCACACCCCAGAAGTCTACTGAAGACGCCTTAAATGCAGCCATCAGCTCTATAAATGAAGGAAAAAATAGCCGCCAAATCGTCATAGCTGTCTCATTGGACATCCGTGGAGCCTTTGATCATGCTTGGTGGCCATTCTTAATATGTCAACTACGTCGAAAAAACTGCCCTAAAAATATTTTGGAACTAGTTATCGACTATCTTGAAAACAGAGAGGTCAAAATAACACACGCAGATATAACTAAACACAAAAAGACTTCACAAGGATGTATTCAAGGTTCAGTTTGTGGTCCAAGCTTTTGGAATATAATTTTGGATGATCTTTTACAAATAGATTTTGGCAATGGAATTGACATACAAGCGTTTGCTGATGATGTTTTTCTGACAGTCAGAGCTCAACTTATGTCTGAAGCCGAAGAAAGAACAAACTGTGCCCTTTCGACAATAGCTGATTGGGGAAAAAAGGTTCAACTTAACTTCTCAGAGGAAAAAACAAAAGCGATGTTAGTAACCAAAAGAAAAGAAACTCTTCCTAATTTATTCATGAACGGTGTAAAGCTAGCTCTCGCTGACTCTATTAAGGTATTAGGTGTAACTGTAGACAAGCATCTCAACTGGTCACTACATGTGGATAACGTCTGCAAGAAGGCTGCCAATCTTTCTGGAATGCTTGTGAGAGCGGCAAAACCAACATGAGAGTGCTCTCCTGCGGTAATGCAGCACATATATTATGGTGCAATTGAACCTCTTGTTACATATGCGGCCAGCTTATGGGGTGAAGCGGTAAAAAAGAAATGCAATAAGAAAAAACTTGACAGCTTACAAAGACAATTTTCCATAAGATCTTGTAGAGGATACAGAACCATTTCAATCATCTCTGCTCAAGCTCTAACAGGGTTTACACCGTTAGACCTTAAAATTCAAGAAAGGAAGGACATTTATAATGTTAAGAAATTTGGTAAGCTGTATTCCATTCCAGATGATCGCAAGTATCAAGGAACTGCAAACTATTTCGATTTACCTCACCCGTGCGAAAGAATTCCCGAAAATATTATTTTACTTGACAAAGATATACCTCCTTATGCTCCCAACGAAATTAGAATTTTTACGGATGGTAGCCTGCTCGTCAGAAAAGTGGGAGCGGCATTCGTTCCTTTTGAGAGTGATAAAGAATTACCAGGCAGAACATTTAAATTAAATAATTTCTGCTCAGTTTTCCAGGCTGAACTACTCGCAATACGAGAAGCTCTCGAATGGTTATTAAAGAAACCACCAGAGATATGGGTTATTGCAAAAATATTATCAGATTGTCGTTCGGGCGTTCAAGCTATAACAGATACTCGGTCGGTAAATCCATTCATTGTAGATATTCAGAGTAAAATTAAGCATCTAAAAATAAGAGGGATAACCATTCAAATATGCTGGATAAGAGGACATGCTGGTATCGTAGGAAATGAGAGAGCGGATGAACGAGCAAGAGCCGCAACTTGTAAAAGAACGGCACCTTTCTTCTCAGAATTTCCTCTTAGCTTTGCTAAACGCTGTATAAAACAAAATACGCAGCAGCGTTGGGAGGATCATTACCGCGCTTCTTCTGCAGGTAAAATCACTAATATGTTTTTCCCAACGCTGGCTGATGCAGCAAACTTCCGTCATCATCACCAAAGTACTTTCGAAACGACCCAAATTTTTACCGGATACGGAGCTATGAGAAGTTATCTATATAGGTTTAAATTAAGGAATAATGACTATTGTCCATGCGATGATATTTCTTCACAGAGTATAGAACATCTGTTATTTCAGTGCCCATTTTTCAGTTTGCAACGCCATAATCTTGAAGCAGAATGCAGGAAAGATGGAATATCCTTAACAGATATCCACACTGTAGTAAAAAGTAGTTATCATGCGCCATTGTTCTTGAACTTTGCAACAATGGTGATTGGACTCATAAAGGTAATAAACCAAAATCAGTGATCGAACATCCCATTTCCAAGACAAACAAAAACTTTTTTTTTTCCGAGTACCTTAGCCTTGTACATGACACGTAAGGCTACTGGTTTAAATTAAGGAATGATGACTATTGTCCATGCGATGATATTTTTTCACAGAGTATAGAACATCTGTTATTTCAGTGCCCATTTTTCAGTTTGCAACGCCATAATCTTGAAGCAGAATGCAGGAAAGATGGAATATCCTTAACAGATATCCACACTGTAGTAAAAAGTAGTTATCATGCGCCATTGTTCTTGAACTTTGCAACAATGGTGATTGGACTCATAAAGGTAATAAACCAAAATCAGTGATCGAACATCCCATTTCCAAGACAAACAAAAACTTTTTTTTTTCCGAGTACCTTAGCCTTGTACATGACACGTAAGGCTACTAAATACAGGGGTCCAAATATATTAAAAAAAAATTTTTAACAGGACATTATTCATACTTATATAACTATTTTAAAAGTGAACTATTTTTTGTCAACGCGAAAAGCTTTCAAATGAAATGGTGATTCCCAAAGAATTTAGGATATATTAATGTTCCCACGCATCATAGAAAAGACGAGGGCGTCATAGAAATCGCACGTGCAAACTTGTTAAATTTACAATGAAATGGAAGAGCAAACGGTTCTCAAATATACAATATATCAACTGTTCGGACCAACTCTCAAAAACAAATTTATATTATATCTACCCATCCATATCCGCCCCACTTATTATTTATTAGAGCAGTTTCTTGCAACAAAAATAACGTGTGTCGTTCCTTTAAAAAATACTTTGAATTCAGTACTTAACTAACATCAAATCAATGGATGAAGAAGTTCAGAGGTTTTTTAAATCATTAAATTTGTCAAACTATCAAACTATGCCAATTAAAAAAAATATTATGTATCGTATTATCAGCGCAATGATTTTTTAAAGTTTTGTATTTCTGAAATGAATCCACGTGTGACGTCTCGAGTTCTTTTCCGCTTCTTCTCGGTCAGCTCTTTTATCATTGGTTGATTCAAATGAACTTGTTACGTCATTCAAATAAGTTTGTTTTTATCAAAATATTTTTTTCGTAGATTTGCAAGAATCATAGCCGTATATTAATTGCTATAATTTTGACCGCGCGTAATAAAACATTTATTTTATTTACAAATCATATGACACAAAGTATTGTACAAGTTGCAACAACACCATTTGAGACTTGAATAATATTAACATTAAAAAAAAACACATACGAAGAATAACCAAGAAACAAAGCCAAATAAGCACCTTTTTATCTAAATATTACACAACAATATTTAAGTCAAAAACCTTTTCTTACACAAGCAGAATACATAGATGAAAACGCTTTTAAGAATGAAGGAAGTGATAAATCTACTAAGGGAGATAAGGTCTTTAAGGTCACATGCCACGCAGACGATGCAGCCATAGTGGCAGTGATGATTAGAACATATCCATCACAGTTAGTAAAACATCTGGATGCCTAAGAAATGTTGTATGGCACGATGCACACATGTGGATTAGAAACAGGATAACAATGTACAACACGAAGATCCTCCAGGCATTTATGTCGGCTGCCAGCTCTAAACTGTCAACAAACAGTCAGCATTGGATGTCCAGGACGTCGAGAGTCTGATGCCTTTTAAAGTAGGCAAGCGTGGTTAAGGCTGTCAGGAGGCATCCGCAGTACATGGCCAAGCCAACCATATCGCCTCCGCTAACGCGATGACAGTTATCACCAAAGTTTTACTGCGTCCGTTCTCTTATTACTTCATTCCACACATCTACTATCTCTGTCGGCTACCAGCTCCTGTGCATTCTCCCAAGTCAGGTTCGCGTCCCGTAGATCTGACACGAACTGCCGAACAGTCAGCAGTGAACGTCTAGGACGTCGAGAACCTGATGCCTTGTACAGCAGGCAAGCGTGTTTAAGGCTCTCAGGAGGCATCCGCAGCACATAGCCAAGCCAACCGTATCGCCTCCACTTGGTGACAGTTGTCGCCGGAGTGAGCTGCGTCCGTTCTCTTATTACTTAATTCCTCGCAAAGTCAAACCACCGCACGCCCAAGATTCTTCTGAGACACCTATTCTCAAAAATCAGTATTTTGCTGTTTTGGGCCCTAGTGAGGTACCACGTTGTAAAGAGGATAGAACGATTTATTACTCTGTCTCTGCATACGAACCTCGCTTCCTTGACATTCATACATCGCCCCATGCAAGCGCGCTAATTATTTCGACTTTTAAATAATCGGCGCGGTTTTGGCATCGAAAATATTTTTGGTAGTTCTTTTGCTGTCCATATAATGCTGATCTCAGCTGTACATTGTAATGAGCTAAATAATAACAAATATAATATAATAACTTATATTGTAAAAATCTCAACAGGTATAACTTTGTTATTTAAGGCATTTCCTTTGTGTATAAATCAGCATGTTTAAAATATCCAAGTATCATTGATAATATAGGTACATTAAAAAGTAAGTGTAAAAAGTTACAAAAAGCATTTTTAATGAAAACTGTTGAAATAAATATTCTGTTATACTTGCTTATTTATTTCTAAAAAAATATGTTTTTATAATAATTGTCAGTAAAATAGGAGGTAATTTTTTTAAAAACATTGATATTATCTGGAGTACTTCTGAAATTGTTCTTTTCACGTTTACCTGTTCTTAAGAGAACTTTTTTGGCAAAAGGGTTGTTTGGGACAAGTTCCCAAAGTCGCTGTATAGGGTTTATCCTTTAGAGAAAACGAAAGTTAAACCATTGAATAGTGTATTGTATCAGACGAATTTAATAGCGTCTCACGTTCAAAGGTTTTGAAGGAATTTCATAAAAATCGGATGCACTTTTTGTTAGGGTGAAAAAAAAAAACATGTTGAAGGATAATAATCGGAGATTTGAATCAAAATTTGAAAGAATAAAAGGTTTTATTGTATCATTTATGAGGATATCCTTTATTTTGTTGCTTATTTTAATTACAAAAATATTTTAAGATTTTTATTTTATCAACACACATATCACAATTATCTTTTACAGTAGGTACTTAAAATAATTTAAAAAAAAAAAAATTGCCATCATCATCATTCCCTTTTCACACCCAATGGTGCATAGGGCACCACTAAATCACGAGGTTGACATTTACATTTAATAATAATATGCACATTGGGTATACTTTAAGTAATTCTAGAGGTACATAGGTACAAATAAAATCATCATTGACATTATACCTGTTTGATTAATATGAATTCTGTTCGCGTATAAATCTTTATCTTTGTAAAAAGCAGAACTATTGCTGTCAACTTAAAATAGTTACATTAACTTCAACGAACAAGTTTTAAGAATGCGTTTACTTTTTTTCTGTACAATAACGTCAAACATTTAAACACACGTAATTGTTTGGTACCTACAAGATTTATGAATAATGTAAGCAGCATCAATTTTTACATCAATGGAGAGCCTTCTCGATAAGAGAATATAAGCTACGGGAACATGTCAGAACTTTTTCAACTTTTACCTCCAGCTCCGCCTGTTCTCAGCCAACAATTTGTAGAAGTTGTACTTTAAGCATAAAAAATACTTTTAAATTTTTCATTTTGAACTCTCGCAAAAACGCTCATTCCATTTGCCACGCCCCTACTTCGTCACGATTTGTGTTTATTTGTTCCTGGCCATTGAAATTTGTTTAGAACATTACCACTAATCTTGACGTCACAACAACCAAGGCCAAACACGTCGCATTTTTCTAGCAACGTACTTTTGTTAAATTTCTTTTTTACATTTATGGATGAAAACATTTCTCCAGAATATCCATATTAATTTTAAAAATACAATTAATTATTCTAAATCCATTTCATATATTTTTATCGGTATTCGTAGTATGTGATATTTCCCTAGTAAAATACCCAGCCTGAAGAAAAATCATAGAAAGCTAATGAGAATCTTACTGAGAATCGAATCCAAAATCCCTCCTAGCATTATACCCCGGAAGCCGTCAGACTCCTTGAAGTGAATTTTAAATGGATTTAAATTACATGTTACTTTAAAAAAATTATAACATATTAGTTCACACGTTTCTGAATAAGTGTTTTCCTACTATGCTTTATTAATTGTTTAATTATTTCCGTCATTACGATTGTTTTCACTTTAATTTATATTTATTACATTATGACACAAGATTTGTCTAGTTGGGATATATAATATAAATATCGGAAGCACATGAATGTCAGGGAGTAGAGGCATATAGATTTATTTATTTACTTTGGATGTATTTTAAGAACGATCTTTTTGATTTCATTTTTTTTATTGACATGTACAGCAAGATTGCCTATTAAAAAACTTACAATTTGAGCATATGTAGTTTGTTATTGAAAAAAAAAAATAAACCCTTATTGTTGTGAAGATATTCATCTCATTAAACAATTTCACACAGTAAGGAACGCATGGAATCAATTTTCAAATTTTGAAACTTCTTTTTGGACCAGTTGGTTTAATAAATTTTAGCTCTTTTACTTCACTTTTATCAACAGGTGGAAGAATTAAAGAAATATGAATGTTTAAACAAAAGCAAAATGGTGAATGTTGCACCGTGTGTGAATTGACAAAAAAAAACATTATTTGCTGCCTAAAAACGGCGAAGCTATCCCTAGTTAGGTGACTCTTTAGTAAAAACAAAAAAAAAGTTTGAATACTTTTACTACTCAATTAACCTATTGAATAAATAATTAAATGTAGGTAAATTACCGTAGTAAATATGTAATAATGAAATAAAAATAAAATATGAAAACTATACTAAAGGTTTAATTACCATTCACTATCTTTGAAAAAGTTTAAAAGGTATGTTCTATAAAAAACAATACTTTACACTAAATATTTTATCCGATACGTGGAAATAACTATCACCGAGTATATTGGTTATTTTAAATAAAGGAATTCTAGGAATTCGAAAGGATCGGGACCGGGAAGAATGCAGGCTTATGATGCACCTAGTCCCCGAGATTCTGGGGACCACGAGTTTAGTATTGAGCATGGCGATGTAGACGAATATGTTATTTGTAAAGTATAAATCAATGAAATATAAATTTGACATTGTTGCAAGAAGTCGACTGACCATCTATCGAATAAACATTTACACCATATTCCAGTGAGAAGAAATGTTTTCTTTACACGCTGTACAAATTAAAGTATTTAATTAAATGGCGAAGTTTCTTAAAAAAATATTTAAATGAACTACTTTAAACTACGTCACAAGTTCTTCCAAATCAATTAATGATAGAGTGTTCTAGTTTCTGGAAAACCAACTCACCATTCATCAGAATTCGCTGACAAAAACGTGTGACGTCACGGGCGGAGTAATTTCAAAATTACGAAATTTTCAAAAATCATAGCGCTGATAATGATGAACGCTGGAAAATTTAAAAAATAGAATTATCTAGTCTGACGATGTCGATCACGACGAAACCCGGTCACTGGTAAAAAAATATATAAAATAATAATAAATAAAAGTTTAATAAAATAAAGTATTTTTATTATTATAATTAAAATGCAGTTCCACCAAGAAATGTCAGTAGAAAAACTCAATATAAATAGAATTATTTGGTTTTATAGTCTATTAACAAAAAAAATATATTAAAATGCCACCAAACTTCATTTAGTGTACAAAAAGCTTATTTAAAGTCGCAGTTCAGGTTTATCTTGATTTTATTCAAAATCAACATGCTTGAGAAATGTCAAGAACCTACGCATTGTATAAATGATGTATATACCACAAAAATATGAATGAATCAATGATAATTTCACGCATTGCAAACTGCTTTCATCCTGCATTTGCAAGGAAATGCATCGCGAGCCAGTAATTCAATGCATCCCTCGAAAAACATACAGGTGGTACTTTTGAATAAAGAGCTCGAAATGGCGGCCGGAAGTTGGCTCCTTAACCACGTGCAATAGACCAACCCTTTAGGGAACTTGATTGTGAAAATTTGCATGAAATCTGCGCTTCCGATTCATAATTCAATTCGAATCAAAAAGATCTGGCAGATTTTTTTGGCTTTGTGTTAACATCAAGAGCGCCGACAAAATTAAGTAGATTTGTACATCTCAATACTGTGATAAGTAAGTACGAAAGTTTAAAGCTATTGTCATTCAAAATGAATTTTATTTTAACGGAAAGATTTTTTTTTCAAATAACGAAATATGGTAGTTTAGTTAATACCAGCGCAGCGGTCCAATTCTGAGTATATGCTATCGCAAGTTAAAGCTGAAATTAACACGATTACGCTTTATTTTGAATGTAAATTCAAATCCTTATTTTGGGCAGTATTTCAAACGTGGCCGTATTATCTCGTGTATTTACATACAAAATACACGAGAAAAACTGTTTTCTCGTGCTGCGAGAGTGTTTTAGAATAGCACCCCTATAGAATAACACGAGCTCGTGTTAAATTATCGTGAACTGAGAATCAGACTGCAGAAATCATTACTCATCATTCTAGAATTTAATACCCAACAATGTCTCAAAAAACATAACAGATCATAAATTTAATTCTCAAATGAAATGCGTACTTTCTATAAAACCTTAGGTTTTATGAATTAAGGGAGTATTTTAATGACAGCATTGCATGGAACTATATGCATATCACTAGCCCAAAGCAACAGGAAAATAAACCCGAAATTTCCGGTTATGCGATACACATGTAGATATGTTAACAAATTACATTAATGAATATTTTCAAATGAAAAAATATTTAGTTCAGTTCAGTGCCAAAAATCAGCGTTTATTATTAGCAAAGTATTGTTATATTCTGTTTGCAAAACAGTGAAGAGGGTAAAAAATAAACAAATAAGCTAAATTAAAATATAAGCGAACATAGTAAAAATAGTCTTTTCTCACTGGGTAATAATAATTACCAGTTCTTAAGGTAGACAAATAGATAGGTAGATTTAGATAGTTAACTTTTGTGGAAATATAGTATTCCTAATAAACTTTAAATAATAAAAGATATTACAACAGAGATGAAGAACGTTTTAGAGAATGGAATGTAGAAATCTGAGTATCTTCAGAAAGCTCAAAATAGGTGAATGAAGACGAAACGAGGATGTGGCAGATATGCAAAGATTCAACATACGAGTATACGAACGGTACTGAACATTTTTTCGATAAAGCCAAGAGAATTTTTGAAAAGTCATCATTATCATTACCTTATTGCAACTTACAATGCATTGGTGCACCAATTGCTGCGTATCTTTATTATTTATTTTTTTGTTAGATGAAGGTTTTTTTGTTATAATCAGTCTTACGTTTCAAGTACCAGTCTAAAAACTATGAAATATTCTGAATTGGCGAATATTGCGTCGGGACTTAGGCCTACAACCGTACAAGATCCAACTGATCCAGAAGCTCAAAGTTCATGACCATAGATAACGCCGTTTGTTCGCTGACTGGGCTTCGAGTTGTTTGGAAGACGACCCCAATTTATGATGAAAAATCATTTTCAGCGACGAGGCGCATTTTTGGATGAATGGCTGTATTGGCAAGCAAAATAGCCGTATATGGGACCACACCAACCACGCGAGGTTCTCCAGGTGATAATGCATCGTCAAAAAGTTACCGTTTGCTATGGATTTTGGGTCGGCGGCGTCATTGGTCCGTATTTTTTCGAAAATGACGTTGGTGAGGCGGTCACCGTCAACGGCGAGCGCTACAGAACGATGATAACCATTTTTTTACTGCCCAAATCGAACCATATGGACCTAGACGACATGTGGTTTCAGCAAGTCGACGCTACGTGCCACACAGCGGACGCCACGGTTGACATTCTGCATGAACGATTAAAGAGTAAGGTTTTCTCTCGCAGAGGTGATCTGAATTGGCCACCAAGGTCATGTTTTGACCCCGCTAGACTTTTTCTTAGAGGATTTCTTAAAGTCACAGGTCTGTGCAAATAAACCGCAATCAACCGATGCCCAAGGTGAACATAACACAGGATATTGCTCAAATTTAGCAGGATCTACGCGGAAGAGTCGTTGAAAATTGGACCACTCGGATCCGTGCCACCGTAAGAAGCCGAGGCGGGCATTTAAACGATGTCATATAAATAAAAAAAGAGTTTTGTTAATACCTCACACACAACTTGTTTTATTTCTTTTCAACATATACCCGCCCTTATTAAAAAACCCTACAGTTGCCACTGGTCTAGCAATATGTATGTTCGGTACTTTATTTTACTTTTTTTTTTATACGACTTAATGCCGTATTTGAAATTTAATGTTTTATGTGGTTATATTTTTATTTATTTATTCAACGGTTCCAAGAACCTTTTATAATAAATGTTTTACAGAAATAATCACAGCAGTGAATAATAATTATGTAGTACATCATAATATGAAATATAATAGAATAATTATACTAAAAAATTAAGTGAACATAAAATGTAAAAAAAACAAAAACATCTCTAAATGAAAGATAGTAATTAAAATGAAAAAAAATAATTAACCATACTAGTCAATTTTTCTTTTAATGAAACCGTATAAGCTTGTCTGTATCCAGGCCGATAAAATTATGAGTGTAAAACAAAATCTGAACACTGGATCAGCGTTTTCGACTCGATGGCTACTTCAGTTTGGCTTATTTAACTGTCATTCTTGAGGTCCCAGGTTCGATTCCTGGCAGGGTCAACGTGAAAATTGTGATTTTATTCTGAAATATTTCACTGTCTCTGAAGTGGTATCTGAAACGAAGGACTGATCACCTTATCTTACATGTAAAAAATGATCGAGATACGTTGTGTAAAGAGTGCCAATGCAGTGTCTTATGCACTACAAAGTACGAATATGTTTAAGAGATGATGACATATCAATCCATCATAGGTCATTTTATCGTGTCGTGTAAAATAAGCCAATAATAAGAAAAACCAAAAATGGTTATTTAAATAAGAAGAAGACCAATAAGGTTTTCATAAATTAACTTAAAAAAACTATAAAAAATTCTAACAAAATCAAAAAAAAGCAATTTTATTTATAAATGATTCAGTGTGTAATAAATCATAGATTTTAAACATATTTTAACACCTTGAGGGAGGTCTTGTTTCTTCTTGTATTCACAAAAGGCAACAGTCGTAATATTTGCATAAATGTTTTTAAAATAACCGAAAGGTGTTGAATCTTTATTAATATTTGATTAATGGCTTCATTTATCTAATATTTATTGTTTTTTTTAACCGGAAAATCTAAACAAATGTAAACAAAACTAATAATTCAAAGAACAAAATAAACATGAAACAAACATTTACATATCGACACAGTGCCCCAACATGTTTTTTTTTCTTCGTTCGTTTAAGTAATTTTAAAACATTTTAATTTGTGTTTAATTGAATAACTATCAGTTATCTATTCTAATGAATAAATATAGTAATTAAAATAGATACCTAGATCTATTGGCCTCGTGGTTTAGTGGTCAGTGCGTTTGCATTTTTATTTAAAACTTCAAGTACTTTGGTTAACTTATTGCTTAAAGTAATATCTTCTATCCAATCATAAAACAGGGTGGTCAAAAATGTGTACTAAAAAAACAAAAATGTAAATCAAAAAGACACATAAAAAAACCCAAACGAATTAAAAATAATAGCTGATTTTTTAATTGAGAGATAAGGCTTGCACATATTAAACAAACAAACAAACCATCACGCCGTTTCCCGGTAGGGGTAGGGAGAGAGGATAAAACGCAAAATCACTCTATCTTTGCAGACTGACCTCGCTTCCTCTACATTCATTCATCTTCCCATGCACGCACGCCGATTACTCCTATTCTTGACATGTCCATCTTCAAGTATTTGATGGATTTGATCATGCCATGTCTTCTCAGTCTTCCTCATTTTTTGCATCCATCAACATTCACACTGTAGATCCTTTTAGCCGTTTTTTCGCTGTCCATTCGCCTTACATGGCCAAACCAACGCAGCAACCCTTTCTTGATTCTGTTGATAATGCATGTTTCAGCCTTACACAGTTCACGAATCTTGACATTTATACGCACATATTGATTTTCAAAAGTACATTATGTTTTACATATTAAAGGGTGAGGAATGTGGAATCAGATAATGAGTTTGGGAGGAGAGATAAAGAGAAACCAAGGAAAGAAAAGGGATAAAAACATATATTTATAAAAAAAAACTGTAAGCTTCAGGAAGTTCAGGATTCTGGGAATATTAATTATCATGCATGAGGCCTCAGGTTCAATTCCTGACATGATTAAAATGATAAAAATATTTATTAAAAATATTTTTACTTTAGAATAGTTCATGGTCCCCTAGACTGCCACCTGAAGCATAAGACTGATCATTTTACCTTCACGTAACAAAAATGATCAAGATAATCTGTGGTTGGTATACAAATGCAGTGCCTTGTGCAACATTAGGTGCGGAAAAGGAATAAAGTTGATGACCATACTGTATTAAAGCCTGTCAGCGTAGCACGTCAAAATATTTTTTAATTGAGTTTAAACGCACAGTAAAATATTTATACATAAACAAAATGTGTACAAGATTTTAACGGAACTGTACTGTATGTTATACTGACATAATTTAATAGACCTTTTTATTCAATTTAATTATGTAGCATATTTTTATTTCCCGTAGAAAATTATTTTATAGTCCATTCAAATCTTACATAACCTCTGCTTAATGTTTGCGTAACAATAAATGTTCACATAATTCATTCTACTGTGCCTACTAATACAAAATTATGTGTTTGTTTTCTTCGTTAACCGACAGGTACCGACACATTTAACTTCTGGATGCATTGTACTGTAGTGTTTGAGATTATAATGCATTGCATTTTTCATGTAGTAAAATAAATAATACCTCTGTATTTTAAATTGTCATTAACAAAAAAATTTAAAATTAATTTATCGATTTAAAAAAATTTTTTTTTTTTTAATCGTTTAATTAGTAACTAGAAAATCGTATCCTTTTGTATTGTGACCTATTGTAACATATTTGATTATTTATGTCCCAATGCAGCTCAGAACAAAGATCCCGTGGAGTTGATCCAAAGTTTTATTTTTATTATTTTACTTTTTTTGCATCACAACAGGCAAGGAGACCCAATTACAGTGGTGAATTACAGCACAAAACACGCAGGCTTAAATAAAACTACATTTAGTTTTTGTGTTTTCATTGGGAATCGAACCCGGAACCTTTCGTATGTGTGTCAAGCGTCTCAACCACTACACCCCGGAGGGGGTTGTTAATATAGCTATTTTTGAAATTGTAGCTTACGTGCTGTGAATAATTATGAAAAAAATGAATTTATGATATAAACTAATCTAATGCATTCACATGAAATATCATTTTTAAGTAATATTAAACAGTATTTAAATATATTTTATATGCTTAAAATTACTTCGCATACTTAGTTATAGTCCATGTACCTATATTGCGTTGGGATTTGTGTCTCAATAAATGTTTTTGTGAATAAAATAAATAAATTGCCAAGATTGATGAGACGATTAAAAAAAATCAAGATAAATCGAAAAGCTAGACAGAAATAATCTATTTTCATGATGTACAAAAATACACTTCGTAATTAAGATCTAAGTAGGCGTAATATTTTCTTTAGTTAATTAATTCGTAGTGTGAAATAAGGTTAAACACTTATACTTTTAACCGGTTTATTTTAAGCGTTGTCCTACACTTTAAAAAAAATGTATGCTACTTACTTAATCAATGTTTGCTCCCTAGTGGAACATTATCTATGGTAAAAGGCTAAATGACTGATACGCCAGAGTGTGAATTTTGCATGAGAGTCATTAAAGTTTTTTTCCATGAATAATGAGCATTTTTTTAGAAACAGTTTTGTGAAACTTATGTTAAACTATTAAGGATATGTAGAGCCAAAACCAAAAAACTCATTTTAATGTTAACCTAAACGACAATTTATAAAAATGAATCCAATTTTGTGTGATTTAAATTTGTTGATTTTAGGAAAGACGGTCCATTTAGCCTTTTTGTGACTTCATCAGTCTCTAAGCCTTTTTATCATCGATGTAGATCACAAAGCGTTTTTAGACCTCTCTGTTAGCGACCGAGTTTTTTGCATTCCGAGTCAGGTCGGTAAAACTGTCAACCATGGATGTCTAGGACTGCAAGAACTATTGGGATCAGTGATTGAGGCTTTTGTAAGGCATCCGCAGTACATGGTTTTACAAGCCTTATTGCCTCTGCTTAATGACAGTTATCACCAATGCGATGGTTGTTGCGTCCACTGTCTTGTTTTCACATTCCTTACAATGGAAAACTTCAGAGTTACCTTTACTCAAACTCTTGCTGTTTTGCAATCTAGTGAGGTGCCAAAATTTTCATGTTTTGGGAACAATGAGTGCTATGCAGTTCTTATAAAGACAGTATTTTTTTTTATTGTAAAATTATTTCAAAGTTAAAAATTATATATTGCAAAGAATTGACATTAGCATTTTAGATTAATCAAACACTGGAACATAAACTTTGTCCGGGCTTAGTTTTAATAAGTCGCTTACACAACTAAGATCTAGTTGCACCATAAAGAGTGATGTCCTTTTAAAATATGATTTGTTTTAATATCTTTGTATTATATATTTAACTTGCTATCTTATTTCATTTTATGTACATATTTTTACTTATTTCTATGTTGTTATTATCACCACACCTTTATGTAAATATTATTCTGTCCCAAAATAAGTTTGTTGTAACTCCTGGGAGTACAAAAAAAAGTTTGAAAAGGTTTAAGTTAAGTATTTGTTGCGTTTTTGTCAAAATGAGTTGTTTTGTCTAAAGCTTTCAAGCAACATATTTTGATCATTTTTACAAAAACGATACAATTACTAATTTTTTTAAACTGAATTGTTTTAAAATAACTGGTTCTAAATTATTTATTTGTTAACCAGTTTTCAATTGATCAACTTATCAGTATGATTATTTATCATAAATATTTTTAAGTATGGTGAATCAGAATCTTCTAGTTATAATATTGAATGATATTGTTTTGTTAACAAAAAGATCATAGTATAAATTATGCCGTGATCTATCAAGACCATTGTCTAGCATTGCATTTTTAGAAAACATCATTTCGTGGACGTAGAAACGAACGTAATAAATTGTCGTAATAAACGTTACAAACTCCTCGAGTAAATTGCGTAAATTTTGCGGTATGTATTTTGAAATGCTGCAATCGAATGCATGACGGTTTATGGAACGTCCACCGTTCATTTAACATATTGACTACACATAAAATGGCAGCCAGTATTGACAAAACATATGTTAAGTCGGAGAAGGAAGGGCTGTGAGTGAAGAACCACCACGAAGGAAATCGTTACTTATTCCACTTCACTCCGTAGTTAATTCAATTCTTTTTCGTTTAAATCGAGTATCTACTTACGCGCAAGTATGCCATCTTTTATAGCAACAATGATTTCTTCAATTTTGGTAAAAAATATCAATGAACAAAGTATTGAAGTTGTTAAAAGTATTCATTTGAGGGTGCCAATGTTGTTATTTTTTATTCATATAAATCTTTAAGTAAAAAAAAAAGTACTTTGGTGGATTTATTGCAATAAGCACTATCTTTCAGCCAAGTAAAAAACAGTCTGGTCAAAAGAAGAATTGTCATTTTTTTTTTTACTAAAAGACAAAATATCCAATATCAAAAGATACAAGCGTGAAAAAACTTACACAACTGTTTTTTGGAATGGTATGGAATCAAGTTGGAAGGAGAGGAAGAGGAACCAGGAAAAAAATATATTAAAAAATATTTTTCAAAAAACAATAAAAAGAAGGGAGAGAAGGGCTATATAGGAATGTTTCAAGCGCTTTTTGAAGGTAGCCAGAGAAAGTTTCTCTTTTACATGAAGAGGTAGCTCATTGTTAGTCTAGTACTTTGAACAGAAAATAAATAGTTTTTAAAATAAGTTATAATAACATAATAATCGTAAGACAATTAACGTACAATAATTGTAAAAAAAAACCCTTTTAGCAGAAACGAATTTTGATTAAAAATATCCGTCGTTGTTAACTTGCTTTTAATGGTTTGTCTTTTAATTAAAATAAAAATACGCTGGTGTTAATAGTAATAATAATTTGTTGTTTTTTTGCAGAATAGGCCAAAAGAAGGTAAAATAACTGATAAGTAGAAAAGATAGAGAAAGGTTTATTCAAAAGAAGACAAAAAATTAAAGTACCTTAATTAATGAAAAACCGTAGGAATAGAGTAAACACAAACCTTATATTGTAGAAAAAATGATAAAATCTGAAATAGACGAAAAAGGAAAAATTACATTTTTCACTTTTGCAATATAATGTTTTCGTGTAGTTTACTGGATGCTCCCGAAAACCCGTAACATCCCATAAATCCTTGGATTGTCGGGTTAAAACAAATCCGCTTAAAAAATGTCCCCAACAATGACGTTTCCAGACCACCACAAGTGCAATATATTATTTATTCTGGACAGTTCCTCGGGTCGCATCAAGGGTCCAAATTATTTGCATACGCGCAACGAAAATATTTGCATACCAAAAATTTGCCGAAACAAAGCTGTATACGCTTATATCCGCCGCAAAACGACCAAAAGGTTTGTGAGTGATCGCTGATTGATAGTCCTTCGGCAATCGTGCTGTACCAAGGAACGAAGGAACAGGAGCGAATGTCCTTACGTCTAAATCGTGATTTAGTACAAGTAATCATGATTTACATGTAATCTCTTTACTACTTCATTCCAAGACCGCCTGCGGCTTTTTGATTGGCCATAACTCAATTAATTTCCTAGTCATTAGCACTGCAACACTTTTAAAGGTGTTTTTGGCTTCATTAAAAAATATTTTCGTTTATTTTTTTCGTAATCGTTAAGTCGTACAGCAATTTGGTGGATGTTTTGGCTCTGAAAAAAAGTACCCCCAAATTAACTAGTAAAACAAATATACTCTCCCTCGTAGTGAAATAAAGTTGATGCGGATAATTGAATTCAAGGTAAAATTGTTAAAAAATACTTATAATAATATGTAGGTATATTTTAAGGATAAGCAATGTTATTGTTTTAATGGGTGATTTTACATTTGATTTTACCCTAAGACGGACCTTTGGTCCGTGGTTCGAATCCTACTCTACCCCAACTTGATTCTCATTTTCTAATAGTGGGTTATTTACAACTCGTTGAAAATGGCCTTCAAAATGAAATATTTTGTAAATCAAAAGAGCGCAAATATTTCTTTTCTAAAAAAATTAAAATATTTTGCATTTTTTAATATTAAGTTCTAATTTATTGACTTGACACCATTGTTCAAAATAGTTAATGTCTGATTGAAGAAGAAAACAGTCTTGTAAAGTTTGAATTATTTTGAGAATTTTGTTGTCGTCCGTGAAGAGCTTAAAGCGAGAGTAAGAGTAAGTAAGTAATTTAGCAACATCATTAATAAACAAATTGAAAAGCAGGGGTGGCAAATGAGCACCCTGAGGTACACCCGATGTAACATCAGCACCGGTTGATAAATTTTTATTTATCCGAACATTTTGTTTCCTACCAGTAAGATACGATTTAATAAATGAGAGTAATGGATCTCTTATTCCCAAGGCATGTAATTTATATATGAGAATTTTATGATCTACTTTGTCAAATGCCTTAGAAAAATCTGAATAGAGAACGTCAATATGCTGACCATCTTCAAGTGCTTTGACAATAACCTGGGTATAATCTACCACGTTAGAGGTGGTTGATCTGGCAGATCTAAATCCATGCTGTTCATCGATCAGTATATTCTTAAACATGGGCATGATTTTGCTAGCAATAATAGCTTCAAACATTTTAGGGATACAAGAAAATGTTGAAATAGGCCTATAATTGCTAACATCAGATTTATTGCCTTATATAACTTATCTTCCATAAGGATGGAAACTCACCAGATGACAGAGAAAGATTAAACATGAACGAAATCCGTTTAGCGAGAGTGTAGCTACATTTTTTTAATAATAAATCTGGAATACCGTCATGCCTAGTAGTCGTTTCATTAGTTAATTTGTTCATGGAACGGAAAACATAATTGTTAAAAATTGTGTCACTATTTAGATCTATAGTATTCTAATAATGTAATGAGATAGTGCAGCATGAGGAATTATTATTTACAAAAACGGATAAGAAATGAGTTGCGAAAAGTTTTGCAATGTCGGCACCATTAGTTGCTCAGCCGTTTATCGAGAAATTATACAAACAAAGAAACCAATTAGATTGTTTTACTCTTTAATCTTATTTTCATTTAATTCAATTCAATTAATTTATTTTAAATAATACATAAATTACAAACCATAACTTAATGCCTAAATATTATAAAAGACAAACAATATATAAAAAGACTCTTTTCAAAGTAGTAGGAGAATCCTGCTCCGAAAAACCCCTGAACAGATCAATATCCAGAGCGATGTTGTTCAACATAGCGGTACCGGTAGATCGGAATATGAAACAATCTATGGTAATTATTAGGAACATACAAACCAATGCTCATCATAATCTCATAGTTATTGATCACACCGCGCAACCATCGATAAAAATGTGTAGTCAAACACACATTCCTTCTAGTCTCTAAACTGTTGTAGCCATGCATACGCATAAATATTATAGGAAGGTTTTTTTTAATAAAATAAAATGAATTAAAATACCTATCAAATTTTAAACTAAAAAATTGGGTTGAAAAAACATTTCCCTTTTATAATTTGTATGTAATGAGTAATATAAAAGAATGATGAAAACACAAACTTCTTTGGTTTTACAATGGATCGTGCGTGATGTATGAAGATCGTTGGGTGAATGGGTTGTTTCCGCAGAAGAAGAGATCTGGACTCCACAATACTCCAAGTATTTTGAAGTTGCATATACAAACTATTGTAAATCTGCAATGATAAGTATCTTGATATACGAACAAATGCAAAGCGGTGCTCGAAGCTTCATTGATGTTTGTATGATACGAAATAACTCAGACTGATTATTTATTATACTGATTATTACGAAGCGATTTTAATGATTTTTGCTCACCAGAAATATTAAAAAAATAATTATGTATTACAAAACAGAGATCCAAAATATTTTATAGAAGGGAATTTAGGAAGTCTAGGCATCTACAGGGCTTATAACCAGTTATCTAACTCTTTTGTGGCTGTGATGTCACACTAGTCGACATAGGAAACAAGACTTGATATATCTGGCAGCCTCCGTGGTGTAGTGGTCAAGACGCTTGAATCATACACGGAAGGTTCCAGGTTCGATTCCCGGTTAGATAAATAAAAAAAAATTGTAAAAGATAATTTAAATGTGATTTTCATCAAATCTGGGTGTTTGTGTTCTGTAATGCAATTCACCACTGTAATTGGGCCTCCAGGTCTGCTTTGGTGCAAAAAAATAAATAAATGAAAAAATGAAAAATCTATCTTATTTTTTTTAATGATGAATTCGTTTATTTTGTCATCTTTTAATGGTCATTTTCACGCCCAATTTGGAAAATGAAATTTGTTTTACTATGCTAAATGTAAATACAAAAAATATTTATCCTAGCTACACGAAGAATGAATGTCTTTACAGATACCTTGTACACGAGAGAGCACGAAGATATAAGTCATAACAAGGAAGACAGAGGCGCTGTTCTGCAGCGGGAGTCTTCTAAAACAGATGTAGTCTTCAGTCAGTTGATGACAATGATGGGGGACGCACGCACGTAACATGAGCGGCGTATTTGCGATTTTTAATTTATTTTTCTATTACAGGGCTAAATTATAGGTTAATTCCTATACATTATGGAAAAAGAATTATTAAACAGCAGTCTCCATGTTTTTCATTTTATTAATTTTTTCAAATGTTTGAACTCTAGAATATTCCGTCATTTACTAGTGGTAATACGATGTTACATCACCGTGCGCAAATGGATTATTTACCACAGTCTTTTAAAAGTTAATAATTCATTTATTAACGGACTTAGTTAATTAAAAAAATGGGAATCACCACTCTTTATAATGAATACAAGCACAATAATTTATTATTGGCTAGTTTATGTTGGCACTTTACACACTGTGTAACATGAACTATTCTGCCTGTATTTGGGCATCTGTATTCCTTCAATTCTTCAATCTGCTGATCTTTGAGAAGTAAAGGAGCTGGAACCTTTAATGATTTGGGTGTGTTCGTTATTTCCTTCTATGAAATGTTCTTCATCTTGTAGAAATAGACTAAATTCACAGATACCTCGTATTAGTTTAATCTACCATATAAACTATTTACCTAAGTATTAGTTTTAAATAAGATGCTTTTTCTGTTCCCAAAGAGACGGTTTTTATTATTTGGCGATAAATTATTTCGATCAATACGTGAAAGTATAGCGAAGGAATTACAAAATTCTTAACAGCGTATTTATTTTATTTACGGAGATGTAAAAGTAATTTCGTTCGTTTAGTGTTATTCAAAATTGTTTTCATTTTTTTATTTTATTAATATCTGTTGCTTTCTTACTTTTTTTTCTTTTTTTTTTACAGGTTCAAAATATTTCTTTCACCAAATGTTTAATTTTTCAACTATTTTTATTACATTTATAACATTATTTTTAAACCGTGTTTTTTTTTTTGACTCCTTTATTTGTAAATAACTGTTTAGTAATAATTTGTTTGAATTACTATATTTTACTTATTTCACATACATATATGTATTTTATTATATGCAACTTGTATGTAAAAGGCACAAAGTACCGTTAATTTCAATAAAATAAAATAAAGTAATGTGTACTAGCTACACATCACAGGAAAGGGAGAGTTAAACACATTCGTTTTTTTTGTGGAAAAATAAGGAATAAATATTGACTTTTTTTTGTAACTAAAAAACGTATTTTAGGAATCTCCCTGACAAGGTAAGTAGTAAATAGTAGTGAAATATTATTCAATTAAAATATTTACAATCCAATGATATCTTGAATAGATTAACGTATTTTTTTTATAGCTGTATCTCCATACGCAAAAACATCTCCATTTGAGGACTGGTGTAAAAACATAAAATTATTTTTTACGCATTCCGGATAGTAAAACAAAATTATTTAATAAAATTAAGAGTAAAATTAATCTCTGGGGTTTAATGACAAACCGGGCATTTAAAGTTATATTGAAGAGTACGTGCATTTATTAAACTGAACAATCTGCATATTGCAGCGCACTGCCGCATTACTGGGGAACTGTGGTGCAGATATTGTGATTGGGAAGATAGGAAACAAGACCGACCGCTTTTTGTCTAATTTTTACTACATCCGCTCCACGGTATTCAGTCTCAGTACATTTTGATCAGCGCCATGTTTTGATAAACTGCGTTCGTTTCAAACGCCTGCCAAAAAAGGAGTTAACTTTATTTTCAAATCAAAAAATATTTAAATATTTCAACTAAGATCAAAATAATTACTTTTCGAAGATTTTCACGCCCGTCCAGAGTTTTCTGAGTAATTGTGTCGCGGGTTTATTTATTTAAAACTCTAAGTACAAAAAAAAAAACTTTGTTTGACTTATTGTTAAAAGCAATATCTTCCAGCCAACCAAAAAACAGACTGCTCAAAATAAGAGGTTGGTCAAAATTTTGTACTAAAAAACCATAAATGTGTATCAAAATGTTAAAATAAAATAAAATCGAACCTGATTAATTAAAAATATCAGCTGTTTTTTTATTTGGGATAAAATATTTGCACACATTCACTTAAAAAAAATATTAAAAAATACATTTTGGTATACATATTAAATGATGAAGAATATGAGGGAAAGAGAGATTAAAAAATATATTTGAGAAAAAAAAGCAGTAAAAACTAGGGGAGTTAGGGATTCTGGGGATATATAATAATGTTTCAAGCGTTTCTTGAAGGTATTTTAGCACTCTTTTCAGATGTTGTTAGCACTCTTTTCCAATTTTACGGATCCCATTACTGCGTTCATGGTCGATAGTTGGTGGATTTTCATTTAAATAATATGCATGTAAGTTGTAACCTAAATAATAACAATCTAAAAAATTGGTTTACTTCCACGCATTTATTTGACCAATCACCGCTTTCGCTCTCTAGCGAGTATCTTAAGACTGGTAAATATCATAATGTGTTCAAATTATTTTAACAAAACAAAATACTCAATCGAAAGCGGAACGATAATTTTTCAGGGCAAAAAAATAGACAAAGTCAAAGAATACACATGTTAGCGATATGCGGTAAGGAGGATTTATTTATATTAAATTATTATTAAAATATACACAATACAGTTTATGATTCATAATTTTTGATATTTTTTAAATTCTTAATTTGAAATGTATTATAAATATTGATTTAGTACTTGGTATTTTTGCGATGATATTCTTATGTACTCGTACCTACGTTTCTGTGAATTTCACTTATGAAATAAAAATATATTAAAATAAAGTAATAAATATTGTTATCTCTGTAACTGTTATCTGTCATCAACTTCAGGGTGCCTGGAAAAATTACTAAATAGATACCACCCTTTTATAGCAACAATTTACGGGCAGTGTATACTTGTAATGCTATATTAAAAAGACTCCACAAACTCGGCAATAGTTATTCCCACGTATCGGATATATTTATTTATTCATATTTTTCGCTTACAAACTATAATTAATAATAAAAATAATGTGACCTCACTGGGGTTTCCCGTGCCGAAGACACTTAACAATTTAGTTTTTTTTTTATTACATTTGAGAATAAACAAAGAAGACTCACTTAAAAAACAAACATAATTAACAAATATTCAGACAGTTTTGAAAACAAGGTATTTATATACATCTTTATTATTTATATTACAAAACACACAATGAAAACAACAAAAACCTAACATAAGCCATACAGTTGTGGAGCAGTTGATTCAGCATTGGTATGGGCGAATGAGACAATCCATTTTACTTCTACCTAGCTCCACTTTCCATTTTTTTATAGCCTTTTTAAACATTTTCTCATTACTAATTGCTTTAATAGATAGTGGAAGTAGGTTATAGATTTAAATTGAATAATACTCAAAATCCCTTTGTCTGAAAGTGGTATTAGTTTGTATTTGTTTAAGTTGTTTATGTGTTGAGGATCTAGTGATTATACATATTATTTGTATGTGATGTATTGTGGGGGTTATGTCTTTCATTTGAGTAAAAGTAGTTTTTGAATCTATAAGTGAGTATTGTTTTAGCGTATAATTGTTTTGGTGTCATAAGTTGTGATTTATATATTTACAGTACAGTATTTTTAAAGATGTAATTTTCAAAATTTAATTGAAAAGTAATTTGGAACACGCGTCTTTCTCTCCCGCATCCTTATTTCTGATTGGCTGGACCAATCGCTCTCAACATCAACGTTGACAGTTATGAATGCGAAATATAATGACACATCGACGTTCTGGTATCGTCGGATGAATAAGAGAATTTGCGTATGCGATTTTCAAAACCGAAACGGCATTGTCTTCCATTGTCCGAAAAACTTTGACAAAACGATTTTGGCTTACGGGCAAATTGTTTTGTATCCGATGTCAATGTCTTCAGTTCGGTTCCCATGCAAACTGATTGTTATTTCCGATAAACCGATGACCAGATATATGGATAATCGTTTTCTTAAATCATTATTTGTTGACTTTATAAATGTTTTCATGTTGTTTTGTGACTCATTGTTAAATCGATCGCATAAATTTTTGAATGCAATCGTCTAATAAACGTCTATTTGAAACTGCAGTATTTTTGAGATGCCGTGGTCATTACTTTTTTATTGAACCTTTTGTACTTTATTGAATTGTAATTTTCTCGAGCCAACTAATGAAATAAAAGTTCTTATTTAAATTGATTTATTTTCAAAACGTGCAGAGAAAAAAAAAATGGCACTAGCCATGTGCGTTGGGGTTCAAACTGTCAGAAGGGTCGCAGTGAGTCACATATTGGTGGAAGGTGTGATTATATAAAATGCAGCAAACGCCCAGTTGCATTCCACCGGCAACACTGCTGACTAGCCTTACTCGTAAGAGTCCACGTCGAGAACCCTGAGCAATCGCATCACATTTATTACGGTGTGGTCACAGCAAATAACGAGAAAATGAAAGGCGAGTTTCTGGCGCCTCCAAACCAGAACCAATCAGCTAAGGTAAGGACAGAAAAATCCACCAAAGAAGGCTACGGAAAATCATTTTGGTCATCTTTTTCTAGGTATCACTATGGTTTCCAGTAAGCAGTTGTCCTGGCTGCGGAATATAAAAGTAGCACTGGACATAGATACTTCCGCTGCAGGGATCGTCAATGTCATGTCGGAGAGACTTAACAAGGCACCGCAAAAAGAGACATGCGTTAGTAAATTAATCAATATCTATATTAATCTTCAATGGGAAAAGGGAATAAAGAGACTCAAAAAGAGTAGTGATTAAGAAAGAGACACGAAATGTTTCTTTGGGCGTGATTTAAATTGAGCTACTGTGGAATCACCATTAACAGTGGATCAGGGATGATTTCACAGTCGAGCCGCAAGAACACTATTCAATTCAATTCTTTTATTTTAAATAATACATACATAACAAACATATATTTAAGAAGCACATATTATAAAAAAGAAAAAAGTACATGAAAGCGACTCATGTCAAAGTAGTAGAATAATCCTGCACCGGGAAATCCCTTTCGATACATGGAACAGATCAATATCCAGAGCAATGTTGTTCAGCATAGCGGTAGCCCTTCCAACGGCATAACCATAGGCAGGTTGTTCCAGTATATTGGAATATGAAACAATCTATGCTGACGCTGTCTTAGGTAATTTTCAGAAACATACAAATCAATGTTTATCATAATCTCAGAATTATCGATCATACCGCGCAACAATCGATAAAAATGTCGAGTCAAATACATATTCCTTCTAGTGTCTAAACTGTTATAGCCGAGCATACCCTGGAGAAACTCGGTCGGTTAGAGCCAAAGATAATATTTTATGAGTTAAAGACGAAAGAAGGATTGTGTATGGGAATTTAAGAATTAGAACCAAGAGGTAAATCACAAGTTAATGATGAGCGTTGATATTTTTCACCAAGGTATATCATAAGAGCGTAAGAACAGCCTGTGTGATATTCTCTCCGCTGATACTATAAATAAAAATTAATATTTGGATAGCTGGTATAAATTCTTCAAATCACTTATTAAATTGATAAATAGCTAAACTGATTATTTTTTTGTGATTTCATTACATGAATTGATTTAATTAAAGGGTGAATTTAATGCTTCACCCAATAATAAAATCAGAGGTGCGAGGTTCGTACCCCGCTCTGCCACAACTTGGATCTCATTTTCTAATAGTGAATTATTTACAACTAGTTGGAAATGAACCCCACAATCGAAATATTTGAGTTAATCGTAAAGACGCAAATATTTATTTTTAAAAAAAATATACAAATACATTTTTGAAAAAAATATTTTTTGCATCGATTTTGTGGTTCTTTATTAAATAATAAACGTAAAAACTCTTTATTATTGCAACTTTATTATAAACTACCGGTTTCGAAGCTACACAAGATTCCTTATCAAGGCTGAATTTAATACCTAATGAGTTTCAACATTGGGCAATTGAAAAAAATAGGATAATATTATCTACTAAATTAATTTCACCTTCATGAGGAAACTTGTGAAACTTTGGAACCAGTCAGTAATAAAATAAATATAAAGTTTTTAAAAACAAAGTATTTTTACTTTTATTTTAGCCATAAAATTAATTAAATTTGTGTATGAAGCACAATATAATTTTTCCTATCTGCACACAGTAATGCATACGACTCTGCATTATTAAGTACTCTTATTGCAGTGTAAATAAATTATTTTTAACACACCAGAAAGGTAAATAATATGAAAAATAATTATTTATCGAGTTGGCATTTATTTTGTAGAAGCTCATTTGCAGGTATTAAAATTGAATCAAATACTGATTTAAGTCAATTTTTTTAAATTATTTTTTGAAAAATTTCTATAATACTTTAACCCTATTACAGCATTTTTAAACAAAAACAAAAACAAAAGACATTGTTTAAATTTTCCCGGCCAAATTCCCTTTCTAATATTGTTAGAACAAGAGTCCCCGCTGCTATATTCAAATCATAGAAAGCTTTACATAAAGGTCTTATTAATATGTTTTGACGTCACATTTCCATCCATCTTCCCCAGACCACCATAATAGAGATAGTTTCAGATTTTCGCATGTCACTAAACTTGCCTGTATCATTTCATCATTCTGTCATTCAGAGCTTCCTAAGCCACCCGTTGGGCAGAATATAAAAAAATCACAAAACCATCTAAATCAAAAATATATTATATAGCATTAGGATAAAGGGGCGTCTATCTAAACACGATCTCTCTGTTTTTACCGTTAAAATATAAAATATGATCAAAATTAGATTTTATCGAAGTTTTTAATATGATGACCCGCATTTTTAAAAACATTTGGTAGTAGCATTTGATAAATGGTAATCGGATCTGGTCTTATTTTCAACGCTGCAGGGTTCTAAATGTAAAATGTAAATCAATAATATTTTGAGTACGTCAAATGTTTGCAGGCAAGGCTGGATTTCCCTCCTTAAGAAATTATTAAGATTGAAATTTAAAGTAACGAAGAGTAAAAACAAATATGAGAAAAGGCATATATATGGAAGAACAATTTACGAATATAAAATGCATGAAAAAATCAGTGTGTAAATTGGTAAACCAGCCAATGTCGGATTATAAACCCTATAAATGCTTAGATTTTCTTTCAAGTTTTTAAGAGATCTCCATCTCTGTTGTAAATATCAACGTTAATAATTCCTACGGGAGTGGAATCCAATCCATGTCTACAAACGTCTGTGTATACTGAAACATTGTTTATGTATATTTTTGTTTATTTTATTTCACAAATTGTTTGAACTTTAATATTGTTTAACTTAACATGAGGCATTTTTGGTTCAGCGTATAATACAATTTTTAATTGATTCGAGTGCCTCCTCGTCCAGCACATGTTCGAAATACAACGATCAGATTATGTCGGAGCAATAATTTATTTTCCACTAAACATGAAGAGAATCAATAATCAGATAATCATATAAATATCATCTCATTTCTAAATCAATGACGGGCCGAATGATAAACAAATCTGAATAAATCCTTCACCAAATTACATAGGTATCGTTCACCAACCCTCAGTTATCCCATTTATTACCCTAATGAATGATTGGTAGCTAATTGGAACGGAATAAAAAAAATAGATTGCGTTCTGGAGCAGAAGTATTGTTTCTCCAAGGTGGTCTATCAGATCCCAGTTAAATTACAAAGTTCGTCTTGTTTCACAATGGTATTGATAATTATAAACATTATGTTTGGGTTATTTAAAGTAAGATGGTTCTCTTGTTACCAATTTATTGTCATTTTAAAATTGAAGACCTTGTTTTAAAAACTTCATGCGTCACAAATCAACAAAATCATCATAGTTTTACAAAGGTCGGTATGTTTCAATGATATACATTTCTCTAAGGAGCTATGTAAAACTTAAACACAGGAAAAACTCAGTTTCACAACACCAGAAATCAAAGTTTACTCTAAATCTACCGAGTCATATATGCATGGCCGTAAAAGTGTATAAAAAGCTTTTAAAAACAACAAAAGAAGTAAATTGGATCAGAGTATTAAATGCATTGGTTTTACACTGCAATATTATTTCATTCTCCCTGAAGCGTAAGGATGATCACGTCCATACGTAATAGATGATCGAAATTTTAATTTAGTTTAATAAAACAGTGCCATGTGTACTATTGGATGCAGACATGGTGATGATGGTATTTTATTTAAATGAAAACTAAATTGAAAATGTTTCCTTTTACACCACATTAAAATTCAAGCATTTTGTAAAAGGCTGCCATCAATTCTTAAGAAACCTAGTCGTGTCTACAAATTAATCGTTAAATTTATCTATTATTTATTAACTTGGCGTGTTAAAATCTTCAATATATTAAACAAACATTAAAATTGGCGAAACACTTTTGAGTTTTTAACAATACCCAAATCTTTTCATGCAACGGTATTATAAAGAATGGCTATAAATCT
This sequence comes from Micrasema longulum, assembly GCF_059751315.1. Classification (NCBI taxonomy): domain Eukaryota; kingdom Metazoa; phylum Arthropoda; class Insecta; order Trichoptera; family Brachycentridae; genus Micrasema; species Micrasema longulum. The sequence continues at coordinate 51,948 of NW_028277235.1, forward strand.
GATATTGTTTTTTGGGCGGTTTAAGTTGAGAATAAAAGAGCGATGAATTGCAAAAAAGCCTAAATTACTAGTTAAATGGAAAAATTTAAAGGAATTCTTCTTAGAAGAATTGGATTTTTAAAAAAGCGCTAAGTCACTTTTTAGCCAAAAGTTCATTTTGCTAAGGGTGAAATCTTACACCTCTTTGATCCAATCAAACCCCATTATATTCAGGTAGATATGACGATGATTAAAGTATCTTTTACTTGAGATAGTGCGTAAAGATTATATGACTAAGAAATTTTTAATGTTCATGGCTTTTAATTCCAAAACCTAGGCACAATATCTTTATTGGTAAAGTAAGAATATATTAATAATATATATATCACACCTACATTAAATATCAGATTTTAACCTATTGATAAAACTGTTTACTTATTTTAACTTTAAAAGGTTAGGCAATGAGGCTTCTGGCAACCATTCCAGAAATATGAAACATAGCCATGTAAAAATTAATCAATATTTTATGTCAAACTTCCCAGGAATCGAATTCGTGACCAAGTATTGGTAGGCGAATATGCTAACTACTCAGTACGAGGCGGACTTATCTCCACTCGATTTCCCTTTTCACGGTTTTTACCTGAGAGTAGCCATCGAGTCGAAAACACTCATCCAGGATTCTGGTTCTAATTTATACGCAAAACAGTATTCACATAGATAAAGAACCACGATGATTTCACTGTAAATCAAACATAGAATCTCTGAACGTGAGGTGAGTTTAGTTATTTATTACATCATAAGAGCTGTCAATTAAAAATTAAAGAAATAACGAACCCTCCCTTATTACTATAAATGCGTAATAACAATTATTAAAAAGATTACACATAATGATACGGATATTTGAAGTTCATAAGAATGGATGATTTTTATTTAGTTGTGTAGCAATGCCAATACCAACATGTCATTAATTAAAATGCGGAAACAATCATTGTTTATCCGCGGGTTTTACAATTACCAATGAATATTGACACGAGTCTTTCAGTTTGTCTTCCATCTTAGGATGAGAATGTCTCGATGGAACGGCATTCCGGAACTAACAAACCAATTGATGAGAGAAAGGATCCTTGATGAGGACCGCACCATGTTTGGATATTATTAAATTGATCGAAATAACCAGCAGCTCGAAAAAACCAACGGAGGAGTCACGTTTTTCAATATTTACACGTAGTGTACAAGTCAATTTATATAATAATTCCGATTCAAAGAAACTTTCCTTGGAAGAAAGTAAACACCTCTAAGAATTTGTTAACTGTTATATTACGAGGAAATAATAATAATTTTTATTGGATAAAATATTATCGTGAGTTTTACATCACAGTACTTTCACAGAACTTTTAAACTATTCACGTGTTTAAATGTTAATGACAGGGTACAAAGGATACATAGGTACATGTTTGTTTCACGATTTACATCAATTTATTTATTGCTAGTATAATAATAAATGATATTTGTAATTTAGTAGGTGACTTTGTTTTTTACGAGACGTTACCGCATTTCTCCGTATTTGATTCTACTGAGATTCCCAGGGCACCATAAAATCGCGTTTATTGCGTGCTGTGGACTAAATAGGGAATCACCCGGAGCAGGGTAGTAATATAAAGCTACAAAAGCTCATGAAGCATACTTTTTGTTTTTTGATTTAGTTCAGTCCAAACTAAAAAATATACTGGATAATGAAATGGCCGAAAAACTGGTATTTTCTTTTATTTCAAATATTTCAACTATCACTCTCAAGCCAGGCATAGTGATTTAGAGAGGCATTGATAACACATGGTAATGAAGATTCCCTGTCGTCTAATGATATTCCAATAGTTAACTTGATAATGATTGATTTCTGTTTATTTAATATGATATTACTTTATAACTCCCTAATTAAATTTTATTTTTATCGTCTGTTTGCCGGTAGTCATATTCAGATAAAATAAATATCACCCTTTTATATATAGTTGCTTTATTTATTTATGTATTTATTAACGCACATTGTCCATGTATACAATTTATAAGGTTTAAATATTACAAAAAAAGAAAGAAGCATTGACAAACATAAGGAACATCGAGACAAGATCTGGACTATTTATTTAGTGCTCGTTTAAATCGTTGTAAACTTAAACCAAAAAAGTCCAGATCTTGTCTTGAGTTAACAATACGACAAAGGCGGGTCATTGGAGAATTTAGGCCATAGTTTGTTCTATGCTGATCGATGAACAGTATTTCATTGTTTCTCAATATACGGGTCGGAATATTGAATTTTACTTGTCCCAGTAATGATGGAACATCGATTATACCATTTAGTATGCCGAACATATATATGGAGTCAATATTAGTTCTACGTTTTTGTAGACTAGAAATATTTAACATTGGAATATTATTAATTTTATACATAGGAATAAGTTGTTGGGTGTTTGGTTGGAGCTCCTACCCCAGTTAGAGATTGACAGAAAAGACATAAGGTTGCTGTTTGATGTTTATTTATTACATGGCGAATAAATAATAAATTATGTCGGACGAGTGTTACGTCGTTGATGAGTTGAAGAGACAGCACTTGAACTACATGCTAGAGCTGAGTGAACTGCACTGATCTTGTTGGGCTGACTGAACAAGCTGACTGATGTTGGCTGCGTTCTGTGGTCTCTTTATATACCATATTCCTTTGTAGTTCATTTTTTCATGGTAGGGACGATGTGAATGTACTGCAGGGCGACGATCCCGTTTTTATGTGCAATATTGCTAGAGTTGTAATATAAGTTGTATTGGATTCGATAGAAAATGATGACATTGCATCGTCGGTCATTAGTCTACTTCAGGTGAACTAATTTAACACGTGTGTGTCATCGACTATAGACTATGGACCCTACATATATGTATACACTAGATGCGGGACTGAGCACCCATCTCGTGTTCCATTCAACTGAGGCTTCGGAACTTATTTTTTATTTCGTAGGAAATAGCGCAGCGGTAAGTATATGTGAAGCAGCGTACTAGGACGGGACACATATTTGAATTCATAGTATACTGGCATATAGAGTTATTGACTGAAGACCTTACTTATAAACTTGTCATAAATTTATGCCTAGATATAATAATAGAATAAGGATCGGAATACCATCTTTGTTTTATTGGTAGAATAATCACGGTATTCTCATGATTATCAAACCACCATGCCTAGGCGTAACTTAATGCTAAGTTTATAAGTAAGGCCCTGACGGAAACAAGATTTTCAGCAAAAACTTAAACTAAATTTCCGCTTCTGTCCTAGTTTTGGGCGAAATAGTTGAAAGTCACTTGAGAACGCTTAAAATCGGGCGTTGAGCCAAAGTTTCGGCCAATTTTTGTCAGAAACTGAAGCTAGAACTTCGGTCAAAAATAATAATGGCAAAAAATCATAAAATTTGTAGTATAATTTTCAATATTTTTATACATACTGTTTGTTAACCCAATAAAATAAATTAATAAATAAGTTGTTTCATTTAAATTTTAATGACTTTTTTCATCTAGATCAAAAATCTTTCTAGAATATACAGACTTAAATACATTGTTAAAAAATAAAATGATAGTGTTTGTTTATACAATCGTAAATAATTAATTAGTTTTTTTTTTAATAAAGGCCATCTGAGTGTATTTTTATCACCTTTGCTCATGGAATGTCCTTGATATTTTCTGATCTCGGGATAATATTTCTAGATCCTGAATCTCTTTATTTCCATGCGAATGCCCACTGAAGAAGTGTTGATTGTAAGTAACTTATCCGATTCCCACTAAGATACCAGACTAATTAAATTAACTCGTTTTAGCATCAAGTCTCACTGATCAGTGATAAAGTTATTAAATCCACTGGTTTTAGTAATCTTCACTTAATCGGATAAAACCATTGAAACATATTTACGTGGCAATCAGAGTTATCTGGACTAAAGGTTTAACTGCCGCCAAGAGAAGGCAAGGTATCACATTGACTTAAAATTTCACCAACTTGATCCTTAGATTATCTTTGATTTCTGCGGTACAAAACGTGGAGTGTGGTCGCCATAGGGATATAGTAAAATCGATGTCAAAATAATGGTACATATTTTTATTTTTGTTACTTATGCAGGGTTTTAAAGTTATACTCTATAAATTCCATACAATATTTTTTATCTAAAATCACCTTATACACCATCCTGCAATCATCAAATAGTGCCCGTCAACGATAGAACTGGAATTCTAATGATCAGAATATTTGATCATGATTGAAACCTGGTCGGTGAATTCAATTTTTTGTGACTTTATTGAATTGAATGCAATGTAATGTATTTATTTATATAGTTGTACAAATAAAATTTTAACACCTAGGTATACTTATAATAATAAAAATACGTATATAGTTTTATACCACTTTTATTTATATATATTTTTTTATTTATTTTTTTTTTTTACCAGTGACCGGGTTTCGTCGTGACCGACATCGTCAGACTGTAATCGTAATCGATAAGAATTAACTGCCGGGAATTTTTGCTTTCAGAGAATCACTAAATTACCCCCGGGCCCGGAGACATAGCTGTCGATGGAACTACCAACCAGCGGCCCCTGTTATAGTTTTAATTAAATTTAATTCAAATACGTTTTCATTACAAAACTTCGTAACATTATATATTTTACACCAGATTTTATTATAAACATTCAAACAAAACTTTTATTCTTATAATTGTTATTACATTATACTTAAATGATTTAAATTTAAATTCTTTTATTTCCATAATTATATAAAATCATGATTTACAACCCCTGCTTGCACTTGTATATAGCATAGACATTTGTTTAGTCTCCCACCAGTCTGACGATGTCGGTCACGACAAAACCCGGTCACTGGTAAAAAAAATATAAAAATAAAAAAAAAGTTATAAATAAAAGTAGACTAAAACTATCTACGTATTTATATTATTATAATTAAAATGCAGTTCCACCAATAAATGTCAGTCGAAAAACTCAATACCTAGGTAAACATTAACTCATAAACAATAAACATGCAAAAATAATTTCAAATACAAAAGATTGTTATAAAATCTAGACGCTATCCGATGACACTCTATCTACTTTATGGATGTTTGTTTTTAAGAAAAATCATTACCTTCCTACGAATCTATTATTCCTCTAATCTCTTTTGGCAACTCCTTAAACATCTAAATCCCTTATGATACAAATTGTTTTGAGTTGCCTGGATTCTTGTTTTGCAGAGTCTAAAATGCTCACCTCCCCTCGTAGGATAGCGATGAATTTCGTTACTATGTTGAACTTCACAAAACATGCATTCGGGCAATAATTTACTTTTTAAATAACATATTAACACCAAAGTTTTAAAAATTACTCTTCGCTTTATTAAAAGCATATTAAATACCGTCAACATATGTTTAATTTATGTTTATCTCCCACATATCAATATTGTCCTCAGTCCCCTATTCTGCGCTTTTTGCATGACATTATATTGATTTACCGTACTTAAAAAGAGAACACTAGAACAATAATTGCAATGCGGCAAATAAATGAGTCAATATGACACGAGTTACGCATGCATTTTCGAAATGGAAGAACACAATCGAAATAAAATGTATTATCGAATAAAAACGATAAAATAATTAAACGTGTATTTGGTACAGTAAATAGTTTAAGCTAATGCAAGTGCATTAAATAAAATCCGACTGTTTAAAACTGACTGTTCCGTTTAAAGAATAATTTGTTATAAAAAAAAATTCCTGACACGAAAAAACGCAAGCCAATGTTTTGTGATCTCATGAAATTGTGTCTGGATTAATTGTAATTTTATTAAAATATTCAACAAATATTTAAGTTCTGTTTACACTAGAAGCGATTTATAAAAAATCTTTAAAAATTAACTGATACAGTTTCTGTGACCATTACTCAAATTATTCAGAATCACGTTTTCTTTATAAGTATTAACCTATTTGAATTCAACGATATTTTGAGTTTGTCCAAATTTTTGTAGACAAGGACTGGATTCAACTCCCTGGGGAGCTGTTTATATTAACATATTAACTTCACAAACATCAACAGATGAAAGAATTGAAGATATATAGATGTTCAAATATAGGCAGAATGGTGAATGTTACACAGTGTGTAAAGTGGCCATTTAAACCAGCCATTGACAGGTCATAAGCCCTGTGGATGCCTAGACTTCTATATTACCTTCTCTTCAATGTTCTTCACCTCTTTTGTAATAAGCTATTTGAATTCAATAAAACAATGTGAATTTATCCATTTACAACTTACGATGATTGATAAAACTGTCAGTATAAACGAAAACGGAAAATACATTTTGAGATTCTTTGTATACAAACAAATAAAACAAACAAAAAATTAAGAAACCGTTACGCCGTTTCCTCGTAGGAGTAGGCAGAGAAGATATAAAGCCATATCACTCTGTTTTTGTATACAGACTTCGTTTTCTCAATATTAATACACGTTATGCACGCACGCCGATTATTCTGACTTTTGACATGTCCATTTTTAAGTATTTGATGGATTTGATCGTGCCATGCCTTTCTCGGTTTTCGGCATCTATCAACGTTTGTTTCGTAAATCCTTTTGGCGTTTCTTTCGCCGTCCGTTCGCTATACGTGTCCAAACTAACGCAGCACTCCTAACTTGATTTTGTCGATAATCCCAACATTTGTACATGTATCATAAATCGTTTTGCCAACCATTCGCCTGAGAGATTGCATTTAGACAGCATTCATTATACTTTCATTGTTGTATTTTATATTCCATACCACACTTACACACATAGGATTGGCACCAGGATTCTATTGTGAACTACTAATTTTGCCTTCTGTAACAAACAGTTTTTGGCCGAGGTTGATTTTAAAACATACACATAAAAAGCCTTGAACATCACAATCTGATGAAAGAAGATCTTCGAGAATAAAAAAGAAGGATTGAGCAACTAAGAAGGAGTTTAAGATTTAAGTTAGCGGATGGCCATGGAAGAAGTGTTTATGCAGTGGATAGTTATTTCAGTCTGAAAATAAAGATTAGTAATCTACAAATATTTAATTATCTGATAATTGGTAATTATGTTATATTCAAGCTTTTCTTTTATAAAATTTAAATTAAGTATGAGAGATTATATCTTATTGAATAAAAACAGGTTAAAACGTGTCAACTACTTATAAATATTCTGTTTGAAAGGAATATAGTAACATAAAGACTGCGAGAAACATTGTAATTTTTGGGGACTTAATAGAAAGGTTTTCCGATTATTGATGCCCTGGATCAATTTTAATAAATATTAGCTTTTTTTCCCAACTTGTTCTTATTTTTTAAAGCTTCTTTCTCAATATTAGTATTTCATCAAAATTTTTCTTATGTTGTCATATTTTATATTCGACAGTTGAAGACATGAAGGCATTATGTTACAATTTTTTTTAAATGTACTTTTTAACATAAATGACAATTAAATGTGCAGCCATTCACATGAAGTCAAATTCACCATCAAAAAGTGTCAGAAAACCAATTTTGAGAGCAAATGATGGCATGATTTTATTGGTGTTCTTTTGATTTTTGTCACAAACACAAACTCACAAACTATTATTAAAAAAATAATAATTCTAGAAGTAATGTCCCATTTCTGTTGCAATCAATTTCTTTTCACGCTCCCAACTATGTCACCTGAAGTCGAAATCTGCTATTTATGAAATCTTCTAAAGGGTACTTTTGATTACATGACCCAATATCCAGAATGTGTAGATTAGTCAATTGGTCACACGACTTGAAATTCTTTGGAAAAGATCTTCCCGCTTTTCGTAGATCTTTTTGCCACTAAAACAGTGTGGGATGAAAATGGATTGAAATGGTTTAGATCGAAGTCTTAAATGTTTATTTTGTTTATAAATAATATTGTATCCCATTATTTTATTGCTCTTGTTTGTCTTTGCTCCATAGTTTGATGTTCTTTTTGTTAAGTTTCTTGTATTTTTTTCTTGTTTTTTCATGTTACTGTTGTAATTAGTTTGGGCCGCACAAGAACATATAATAAATAAACAGTTTTTTTTAAAATATGTTTTATTATGTTATGCATACTTCCGTCAAAGAGATTTAAAATACAAACGTTGTTTTAGTACTGTTCTTGAAATGAGTTTCAACGAAAGTGCTATCTGTGAAACTTAGTTGAAGCTTAAAAACTTAAGAAGATTCAAACGTTAGTCTAAAAACAGTCGGCAAACCATAAAAAATAAATAAGACCATACAAATTTATGGTCCAGGTAGGTACGAGTAATTTATTTTGTAATTCAAGTGTGAGGTATATTATTATATCCCACTACCTAAGTTATGTGATTTTTTACTTTTCTTTTTAATTTACAAATTAAACTATATATTACCTTAACACATTTCAATAGTGATGGAGAACATTTTAGAGAAGGAAATATGGAAGTCAAAGCATTTACAATACTAATGACCTGTCGTTGGCTGGTTCAAGTGGCCACTTTACACACTGTGTAACATTAATCATTTTGTCTATGTTTGAACATCCATATTTCTTCAATTCTTCTATCTGTTGATTTTGTGAAGTTAAAGAAATCTTTACTAATATTTTATGTTTTATTTTACATTTGCAGTACAATGAGGAAGTTCAGTATTTTTTAAATATTTTTTTTATGTGTTTATTGATTTATTTTTACATATCTTATTATCAGCGGTATGATTTTTTAAAGTATTGTGTTTCTAAAATAACTCCGCCTGTGACGTCAGAGGTTCTTCTCCGTCAGTTCTTCCAATTGGTTCGTTTACCATGAGCAAACCGGATATCCTTCACAGCTCTCAAATCATTGGTCAGTTCATATGAACCAGTGACGTCGTTCAAAGAAGTGCGTTTTTATTTTTTCTTAAAAAAGGTTTGTTTTTTTGTACATTAAGAGGATCTGAATTATTTTGATTGTAAATAAAAAAACAAACAAAAATTAACAATTCTCAAAAAAGTTCAAAAGTTCCTTACATTTATAATAACCCTGGATCCCATAATGTTAGTCCAGTATATTTACTTGATATTAATATAAATAAATATTTTTTCAATATAGCCCACTTAAAAAAAAAAAAAAAAAACTAATCGTGTAACGTTCAACCACTTAGCCCCTCCCCATTCTAACCCCTCTCCCACAAATCCTGCGACATATTGCTAAAAAATATTGACTCGACTGTCAATGCATATTCTGATGTGATAGTGTTTGCAAACTTCTCGAACTCAGCATGTAATTTATGTCTTTTTAGTAAATACTATGTTTACTTCGGTGACGAAATAGGTGATAGCGTATTTTAGTATTTGCATGTTGGTGTGGTGAGTGTCCTGACAAAGAGACGAGTACGCCTCAAAACCGGAAGACATAAAAATTCGGTAAGTGGTTATATACTAATATTTACTAACATTAATAACAACGTTTAACTAAAAAGTTAATGCTTTGAACATAATAAATATACTTATTTTTCTTTGCTTTTTTTATATTGTTACGTTTTTAGTTTTATGTTACCGAATATTATTGTTTTTGTTATAAAATGTGTTTAAAATGGACTTTGTCAGTAAATCTATTTAAATAAAATAAGATTTTAAAAATAATTACACTTCAGTATGTCCGGGGTTCTGGTTCTATTTCACACACAGAACTGTGTTATTTATCTGCCCGGACACAATTGAACCAAAATAGAAGTTAATGATAAATGTACGTTATTTGTTGGCCTTTATTTCAGTCATATTTAAACTTTTTAATTAATGAATTAATTAACCGCAACATAAATGCACAGCTTAATTCTTCCAATTTCACGGGTTCCTGGACATGACACAAGTCACTAAAGGCTGCCTGTTTCGGGGCTCGAAGACTGCAGTAAAAATGCAATTCGCACTTGTACCTACATAAAGTTAATGAGATAATTAAATTAGGCATCGTGTGTGGGGGGTTGTACGGCTTGCTACCTAATTTGCGGGAATACGCTACACAAGCTGTGTAGATAACATTTTCTAATTATTTTGAAATTAGGTTTAATTATCATAATTCCTTCTGATAAATAGGACGCTGTATTGGTAGATAATTGCGGAGTGAATAAAATAAAATAAAACAAAATATTAAAGGCGTTCAATTGGGAAAGCACATCGAACCGGGAATCCAAGAGCAATATCTCTATATTATGAAGTTATAATACTCTCTAATAGCAAGAGTATTCACTTGTTAAATATAGTTTCACCAATGTGTAACAACGCACATAGTACTTTAACAATGTTTTGAGTATGTCCAAATGCTTGCAGACTTGCTGGAAATTAGGAAATAGGAAATTCATTTTTGAATTTATTGCAACAGAGAGCGAACACATTTTCGAGAAGGGAATATGGAAGTCTAGGAATAAACATGTTCAAACATAGGCAAAATGGTGAATTTTACACAGTGTGAGAAGTGGCTACTTAAACCAGCCAATGACAGTCTAAATTTCCATATTCCCCCTTCAAAAATGGTTTACCTCTCCGTTGCAACAAATTTGAGTACGCAGTAGTGTTTCTTCTTTACGAAATGTAAGTACGTGACCTGAAGCAAACACAACATCATTAGACTTGCACAGGAATATTTTTCTTTAACGAAACGGACAAAGGAAATAAAACGTGCAATCAGGAAAAAGACATATTTAAGAATAAAGTGAAAAATTGTATTCGTACTTTATTTTTGTGTAGCACCTTTGAAAACACTGAATTAACATTAAAAATATTTACGAAGCAAAAATATTTGAAAGACACATTATTGTTAGATGTCACTCCCTTTTATATCAACTGTTTATTTTTTTTCTTTAACGTAATGAGAAACGTTAATATAAGTGTTCAATTTATTTTTAAATGTATTTCATTGTTACGTTATTTACTTCGTTTCTTCTGAATAAATTGAAAAAAAAAGCAACAGATGTTAATTTCCAAAGCGATAATGTTCATCTGCCTGACTGCTCTTCAGATCGGCAAAACCAGGTTTAAAAGCTGGGAGGTAAAACAATCGGAGGTATCTATATATCGAGAACATAAAAACTGATACACTCTAAAATTGCCAAGTTTTCGATATAATCTTTTATTAGCTATCAGCCTGAAAGTGTGTCAGCGTGAACCCATCCCTTGCAATTTGCAAACTGTTGGTCCTCAGCATGCTCTAGAGAAATACAGAGAGATAGAGCCACGGATAACTATCATACACCCTTATATAATATAAATAACTTAGAAATTTGATGCAAAAAATAAGCCGCTTAGTCATATACTTCAGTTAAGAGTCCTAAATTAAATTTATAAAATATTTTGTTAATTAATTATGTACAATTCTGTAAGTCTAATTCATCCAGAATCCTGAACAAGTGTTTGAAACTTGATGGCTACTTTCAAATAAATATCCTGAAAAATTGAATTGCGTGAAGAAAAGTCCACCGTTTGGCGCGTTTTACTACCATGCTTGAGGTCCTGGGTTCAATTCCTAGAAGTTTGACATGAAGTATTTCTTTTTATGATGGTTTAGACTCTAAAACAAACGATCGAGTGACAGTGAAATGGAACAGACGATCGAGTTACGCTGCATTGATTGAGCTCAATAAAGAGCACTATCCATCTTTATATCAGCCGTCCATCTCCATAAGACAAAGGTGATGTAACACTTTATTTGAACCCTAGGAAAACAGTTTTTTGGGTGAATTAATAGTTTTACACGGGACCAGCCCAGTGTCACATCTCTCACACTTCCAGGGGCTCAAGTAAGTATCTGCTTTTTTCGCACTTTTTAAAGCCTCAGACATTCCAGATAGGGGTAGTCATGTGCCATTTTTTTGTCTTCATTGGCTCCTCTCCACACATTTCTATCCCTGCCAAGATCTTCACAGTGATCAGCGTCAATGCAAGAAGTCTTTATGTCACGTTTAAAGAAATCTTTAAATCGCAATCGCTGACCACTGTGGGATTTTTCAACACCACAAAGTTCTTCATTCATAATATATTTCGGTATTCAGACATCCTCTTAACGGCTTTGATGACTGAGCTATCGCAGGCGTCTTTCTTTTAAGATCTCCATCTCCAAAGACATATGAGTGTAGGTAAGTACATCTGCATTTGTAACTTTGTTTTGCTGATTTTTTTTCCTTGGTGTTTGTAACCAGTATCACTGCTTCTATTTTGAACCGCTCTCGTGGCACGAGAAAACAGTTTTTCTCGTGTATTTTGTGTGTAAATACGAGAGATAATACGGCTGCGAGAGCGTTTGGAATACCACCCCAGGTGCGTAAAAGAGTTTGTACATCTAAATTTGTTGCAACAGAGAGGGAAAAAATTAGTGAGAAGGAAATTTAGAAGTCTGGGCATTTACAGGGCTTGTGACCTGTCATTGGCTGGTTTAAGTGGCCACTTTACCTACTTTGTAACATTTACCATTTTGCCTACGTTTAAACAGGGTTCAGCTCTTTTACTTCACAAAAGTCAACAAATGGAAGAGTTTAAAAAAAAGGTGAGGTTTGTCAGCCATTGAATACCTTGTAAATGCCTTAACTTCCAAATTCTCTACAAAATATTTGCCGACAAGGATTGGATTCAAATTTTTTGCAGACTAGAATTATACTACAACAAACACGAGGAACGTTTTACTGAAGGAAATATAGAAGTCTACGCATCCACAGAGCTTATGACCTGTCCTTGACAGGTTTAAGTGGCCACTTTACACACTGTGTAACATTCACCATTCTGCCTATATTTGAACATCCACATTCCTTCGGCTCTTCTCTCTGTTGACGTTTGTGAAGTTTAAGAGCTGAAACCTTTATTGTTGCGGGTGAGATTTATTTGATTAAATTATGAAAGTCAAAACATTGTCGATGAATCCATCTGGTTTAAGAAGAAGAGCCGTAGGAATGTAGATGTTCAGATACAGTCGGAATGGTGAATGTTACACAGTGTGTAACGTGGTCACTTAAACCAGACAATGGAATTCAAATGTAGGCGTTATCCATTAAATAATAATTAAGTGCCACTAGGACGGGAGGAAACTTCTGGCACAATTCATCTGTTCCTTGGTTAACTCTTGTGTGGCTGTGATGTCACACTAGTCGACATGCGATACAAGACTTGATTTATGTTTCTTATTTTTTTAAATGATGGAGTTGTATTTTTGTCACCTCCAAATGGACATTTACACATCGGATTTGGAAAGAAAAATTTGTATAACTATGCTGGATGTTGAAACAAAAAATATTTAACCTTGCTATTCGAAGAATGATATCCGTAAATACAGCAATAAATTTGTATTCGAGAGAGCACAAAGTTAGAAAACATAACAAGGAACACAGAGACGCTGTTATGTAGCCGGTAATGTGTGAAACAAATTCAATCGGTTGTTGTCAGTAATAGGAGATGCACGCGTTAATTATGAGAGGCGAATTTATGATTTTTATTTTTTGCTACAGCAGGGATAAATTGTATGTTTATTTTTATAAATTGTGTAAAAGGATTGAACAAATTGTATGTCTCCGTGTTTTTTTTTTCAAATATCTGAGCTTTAGAATATTCCGTCTTTAGCTTGTGGTAACACGATGTTACATCACCGCGCGCAAATGGATTATTTAACACAGTCTTTTAAGAGTTAAAAATTGTTAACGATAGGCTTATGCGCACTTGTATCAATAAATTAATTCTAATTCGTTTAATTGAATTTAGATAAGAAAGCTAATAACGCGTTATCTGCCATACGTATTAAAAAGGTATAAAGGTGTATTAAAGTGAACCAATTATAGTACAATTCCGGAATCTGCGACCATTTTCTTTCGTATGTGTTCCGAAAAGCAAAGTTTACAGCAGGTGTAAATGAAAGGAGCAGATGTAAAATGATCTCAAGTCACCGTTATGCGTTATACGGCGTATATAGAAGCATTTCCATCAGACGCGTGTTTAATTAAAACATATCAAACAATTAATAAATTAATACGCATTTAGAAAGTATTCGGTAAATTAAGCTGGAGATGGCGGAGTGTCCAATCGAACGCAGCAAGTTTCATGTTTTATCTACTATTAAAAAGCTTTCGCGTTGCCGATTGATCGCCAATATTAACATAATATGCGGTTGTTTGATTTTCGCAGATGTCAGATTATCATTTAATCTCATATTTTGATCTCCAAATTCATTAAAAAACTAGTCCTTTTACCTTATACATTGTGAAGATAAATATATACTGATTGAGATAAAATAGATGTTCAGTGTACTTCGTTACATAATTTTCATTAATGTCTAAATCATAAAACAAGACACGCGTAGGTTTTTCTTTGTGTATATTTTATTTCTAATTAAAATGAAAAACTAAAAACTTTGAAGCATAAAGATTTAAAAATATTTTCAGGCGTCGCAGGTAAAATAATTCAATCGTGTGAATCTCAACCTTGTTACTTTTTAACTTTACAAAATCAACAGATTGAAAAATTGAAAAAGGAAATATATATTTGTTTTTTATATATCTTGATATTTTTATGTTTTTTAAATGTTTTTATACTTCGTATTATTGAAATTAGTACTAACTCTTATTTGGCATATTATTTATTACTTTAATTTTTTACTATAGTATAGTGTGAGTTTCTAGAAACCATATCTCAATTATGTTTTTATATTTAAATAAAATCTATGGATTTCCATGACATTATTTTGGATAATTGATTATGTATTAATTTACATCTAAATAAATTGTATTTAGATGTTTAAATCTGATTATTCTTTTCTACATTGTCTTTTTTGGAATATTATTATTTACTAGCGGACCCGACAGACATTGTCCTGCCCAAACGTTGGCTTGCTTGCTATTAGCCTGGAAAAATACTTATCATTGAAAAGTAGGTACCAAAGTACTTTTTTATGATTGATTACCGTTACTAAAAATGATTTATTTTAAAAATTGAATTTAAATAGGTATCTAGGTATTTGTTAATGGTTAAAATTCCGAAACAGAAAATAATTATTTTTCAAATATAGATTTCAATTCGCATATGTCAAACTCGGCTCTTCTCACCAACGGGGGTGCACTTTATTCATGAATGCGATTTTCAAAAATGTATTGAATGTCAGTTAATATTATTTTAGTATTACCAAAAGTCCACTAAAAATATATAAGAGGGAAGAAATTACAAGGAATGTAAGAAAATAATCTGAATCGGATCGGCGCTGGATTAGAGACAAGTGTACCAAAAAGAAGCACTTACACACTTCTGGTCGAACAATAAGGAGAGGTATCATCAAAATGTCCATACGAGGTTTTCCCAGAGCATGAATTATGTCATACCCAAACCCATACGCCTTTTGCTCAGAAGCATCTCTCTTTTATCGCACCGAGAGTGTTCAATGTTTTGAAAGAGCGTATTAAGCTCTCAAGGACAAAAGCTATTTTCAAGAAAGTAGTTAAAGATTGGATTTTCCTTAGTGGGAGGGATTTGAGTAGGAAACTCCGTGGTGATTTTCCGAATGTTTAAGTTTACTATTTGCTCATGTGTCTTATCAACTAATTGCTAGTCCCATCTCAACACAGGACTTTTAGTCCTATGAAGTTAGGACTTTTGCTTCAAATAATAAAAAAATAACTTATGTTTGTAAATAAATAAATAAATATTAATAGATTGATATCTCAAGGGTCGAATATTTGGTTACGGGTGGGTTGGTAAAGTCGTAAAAAAAAATTTTTTTTTTCTTATTTGCTGACGACCTAAACATATTTTGTGAAATACTGACTTCTTTAGATTGCATTAAACTTCAGTGTGACATTCAAAATATAATTCAACGGAGCAAGCAAAACCAATTATTTTTCAATGTCTCCAAATGTTTTCACAAGAGCATCCAAAACAATACACTATCGTTATCTCATGTACGGAGTGAGGCTTGAAAGGGCTTCAACGTTCAGAGATCTCGGGGTGTTGTTTGACGCAGTTGTTTGGAGTTGAGTTCCATTATTTGATCGCCACATGAGGCTCAATACTCTTTAATGGTAGAGAGAGTGCAGAAGAAATTTCTGCTCTATCTGTACCTAGTAGATGTTATCCTTGGCTCTTCCCAACCGACTTTTTACTGGGGATGCTAGTCATTATGGAAGTGAAGAAATGTTCATTTGGGTGTTCACTTTTTTCAGGTGATTCGTGGTCGCATACATAGCTCAAAAATTATGATGGATGTAGGTCTGTTCGTGCCTGATAATTATCTTCGACAAAGACAGCATCGGTTGTTTTACCTACCACGATGTAGAACCAACCTGCCAATGGTTATGCCGGTTGGTAGAGCAAACCTTGCTAATTAATCGCATTACCTCGGAAATCGATATATTTCACGACAGTGGGCCTTCCCTTAGGAAAGCACTTTTTAACTTTGAATTTTTTATTTTTACATTTTGTTATATTATTTTAAAAACATAACTATCTACTAATATTTGTGATCTCTTTTTGTATTTAAAATGAATCGGGTTTTTTTCTGTAATGTTCTAAATATATGAATAAAATAAATGAAATGAAATGAAATTAATTGCTGTTATGAAAAAAACGCGATATTTAATTGAAATTGGTGATATCTATATGTGTTTTCAAATTAATCTTATTTTTGGCTTTAAATTACTACTTTCAGTATAAGTAGACTGCCGTCAAAACTTCACAAAGCAGGTCGCCCTAGTGGTTAAAACTTTGGCCACCCGTGATACATAGGCATAAATTTATATATGTACATTTGAAAGTTTTTCGTCGATAAAAATTCTTAATGCTAATAAAAAAGTATTATGGTGGAAGTATTTTTCTTGATTTTGCAGTAGTACCGAAGTACTGAATCAATAAACAATACCACAATCATAAAAAATGTATTTAAATACATATGTACATGGAATCTAACATTTTTATATGGGTGTTTCAAATTCAACATACATCCGAGGTTTGATCAAAAATTAAATTAAATATTAAAATTTCGAATTTCAAAACATAATTGTAGGAGGTTATCTTTTTCCTAGATTGGAACACATCTTCACAAATAGTTAATCTGTCAAGTTTTGGCCACTCTGAAAGCGTAGTCGGTTTTTGACGAACAAACTAGTAAGATACATATAATAAATTAATAAAACAACTTTGTTTTTAACCACTAATTTTTATTTTTCACCGACCGGTTTCAAAGCAAACAAGCTTCTTTGTCAAGGTTTACGTAACTAAATAAAAATTAGTGGTTAAAAACAAAGTTGTTTTATTAATTTATTATAATGAATAACCACAAAGTTAGTGCTTCAAATATAAACTTTATATTTAGTTAGATACATTTCAAAGTCTCCTCATGATCGTCTTCTCTGTCACTTCATTTCACAGTCCTATATATTGTATTTCCTCAGAATATCTTTGTTAGGTATCATCTCCGAGTATTTTAAAACAACATGAATTATAGAGTGTCTTCTTTAGCATGATTACAGATAATCGTTGTTTTGATAATAAGTTATTTTATTTGAACATTAACATAAGATATTTATTCATTATTTAATCATAGTTTCGTTCTGTACTCAAAATGAAAAGAAAGTATTTTATTCCATAAAAAATTACAAACTCAATTTATTTACTTGTGTTATGCTTCATAATTTTTAATACTTATTAAGTACACATCGCATTGTGATTATATTATAACCTATTAACCTGAAAAAATAATCACTGATTAAAAAAACAAAAGCATGTAAAAAAATAAGGAAACCAAAGAGTATTTTACTATTTTTACAATTTGCATCTGGTTTTCATAGGTCTTCGCGCGGTTTTACGATTTCGGAAACAAAAATCTAGTTCAAATTAGAATCACCCACTTCTTCGGTTACCTTTAGGTCTGTCAAAACCAACAAACGGTAGATTGGGACGATTACAAAGGAATTATTGATTCAAAGTACTGAAAGAAGTCCCTTCATAATATTCTCACCCACGCAAACTGAATCTG
Source organism: Micrasema longulum (assembly GCF_059751315.1). Classification (NCBI taxonomy): domain Eukaryota; kingdom Metazoa; phylum Arthropoda; class Insecta; order Trichoptera; family Brachycentridae; genus Micrasema; species Micrasema longulum. The sequence goes on from NW_028277235.1 coordinate 69,932, forward strand.
CCCGCACATGTCGTGATACCAAATTCATCTGTCTGATGTCTATTGCTTGTTTGCACTCATTTTTCGTCAAATAATAACACGTAACGGCTTTTTTAGAAATACCAGAGGTAGTAAAATGAAGGATCATAATGCAGGATTAATCTGGGCGAATTAGAGTGGCACGTACGCCGGATACTCTTTGTTGAAATAGGTGAGCGCGATCCACAAATCAATTGAATTTAGAGCAAGTACAGTTATTGATTATAATTTGTTACAGTTAGAAGGAAGTAAAATATATTTCTAAGGATCGATTTGCACAAAAAATATACCTATGTTGCTTCTGTTTTTTATTTGTCACACATCAGTAACTCGTCTTTTGCATTTTATGGCAACCGGTGGCGCAGTTCGACGGCGCAAATCGACGGCAAAACGGAAACATTTTTTCAACAGAATAAGGTTTGATGTTTTTGATAAAAATATCAATATAATTTTAAAGATCAATAAAAATCTCGAAGGTGTATACTTTTACGAAAGTAAAACCAAGGAGTTAAATCTCCCTCTGATTTCGATCCTTTAATTCTTAAAAAGCTATGGTATAAAATGCATTTGCTCTCGGTCATGTAAAATCTTTTTACATCAAACAAAAGACGAAATATAAAAAAAAACACGTATTGTTAAATAATATTTTTTCCATAAATTATAAAAATAAATACATAATTAAGCTTTGGTATTGCAAAACAAATTTAAAATTATACATACACCAGCCATCTTACATGCTTATACCGTCGCTCATTGCTAATAACCAAAATAATCTCTTTCACAGAAACACCGGCCACTGAGCAGCGTCTCTGTCTTCCTTGTAATAAATTATATCTTCGTCCTCTCTCTTAAACAGATATATTGCTGTAGTCACATTCGTTCTTCGCATAGTAAGGATAGACATTTTTAGTTTTCAAATCCTGATTTACATTTGAGTTTCCAAATCCGGTGTGAACATTTCCATTTGAAGATTACAAAAAAATACAACATCTAAAAAAAAGAAAGATATTATGTCTTGAATCCTGTAAAGACTCGTATTACACCACAGCCACACAAGGTAAAAATGCTAGATTTTATAAAACTGTTCACTTTGCTTTAATCTAGCAAAAAAAAATAATTGGATACGCTAAAACTGGCAGTTTCCAATGCAAATTTTATTTCGCAATATATAATAATTTATAGTGATTTGCATATATTTCTCATTTTATTTATTTATTTATGCTTCATACAGTCCTGTGTGTGGACTAGTGTGATATTACAGTCACACCAGAGTTAAGCAGCAAATCATTGCATCTCCTCCGCCACTCCGATCTATCTTATGTATTCTCGGCAAGAGCACCCTAGAGATATCGAGAAATACATATAAGACGTCTTTTTACGTTAGTTTTATTCTAAACTAAGACAATTTATTTGATTTTATCAACTGCGAAAAAAATTGCCGATGAAAAAAGCAATTTCCAATATTCCCATGGTAAAAATAATAAAGTCATTACTCTTCCTTCCCCTGCATAATAAATATTTCATTTTTAGATTGAGCAACCAGTCGCATGTTATATATCACATATACGAGTGTCCCGTCTAGCGTGCAACACATTTTTATTTAATTTTGATCATCAAAACATCAATAAAGCTCCGATAGTATGTTTCGTAGAGAGTACCAACCTACCTACTTGGTGCCCCAGAGGGTGGCTGCAAAAAGAGGGAAAAAAGAGACTGTTCTGTAGGGTCGAGTTAATTGTGGCCACCGGGTACAATTTCCCATATAAACTTGCATTGTTTCGCTTCACTAGTATCAAATTTTATTTCTGATAATTGACACATTCCTTCATCTCCCCAGAGGTGTTTATACTGGGGAGCCGCTGTATCGTGTGCGCCAAAACTCGGAGCCTTTAAAAACGTAACAGTTTTTTTTTGTTTGTTTGTCATGAAGTAATTAGTAAATATTTAAAAATAACCTCTGACTGACTTTTTTATGAAAACGTTTTTGAGACGTACCCATTTCTTCGTCAGGACATTGATTTCATTAACATTCGAATTTCACCATAACCTTCACAATAGTCGTTGCAGATAAATATACAACTTATATGCCATACAATTAGATAAATAATATTTAATGCCAGCACCAACGTGCAAGTTAGCGATAATAAATTTTTAAAAAAGTTTTCCTAGAATTGCAAATAAATTAATATTTGTATTATGAATCCAAGATTGATTCCGTTAATGTTAAACCTAAATTGAAACATACCTAAAAACTCAAAGCAATAGCTAGACAATAGGGGATATATATAAATAATTAAAAAAATTGTGTCACTTAAACGAAAGGGTTTTTAAATTAAAAGAGGTTTTATTGTTTACCGCTTTAAGTAAAAATACGCTACAGCTATTGATATGGCATTTTGCTATGTTGCATAAGTCAAAAGCATGGCAAAGTTTTGGTTTGATAAACAGACGTGTAATGGACGGTTTCGTCGCTGCGCTTGTGATTCTTGATTTAAGTATCTATGACTTATTATTTTGCTGTAAACTATCGCTAACTAACATTCATATGGGCGGCTCTATAGCGGTAGTGAATTATTATTCTCAGGTTTATTGTATACGCAAAAAGTAAAGATCAGACTCAAATGTAAAAAGAAGGCAGTCAAAAAATTCAATAAAATAAGAGGGAATAAAATATTGTTTAAAAATAGGGAAAAACGCTTGTGAAGAAAAGTATATTTTTTAAAATTCAAACGTAACGTTAAAACATGTGTATTTAAATATCCTTAAATAGCTAAATAATAATAAAATGAATACAAAATTCCTGTTTTTTAATTAAGTAACACTCGGAAATTCATTTATTAGGTACGCAGTTAACACGCAGTTAACTGCAGTTCACTTAAGTGAAACTTTGATAACGGGGATTAGTAATATTATAAGTCACAATTAAGGATAGGTAAGTATTACAATGTCAATCCAACTTTTAAAAATATTTGTAATAAGTAAGATATGAATTGACGAAAAAAAGAATTACTTAGATTTCATGTAGTGTTCTGGGGTACCCAGTATGCGTTATTGTTTTATGAACCCTCTATAAAACGAATAATGATTCTTTATCACCGCGTAATATGTCAGTGTCTGTTAGCGAGGGAATTCGGCGGGAACCGAACCCGAACCAGATCTCCTAACATCGATCAGCATCATTAACCTCTTGCCCACTGGGTAGCCGCACATTTTAATTAAAATTCAATGTCAGAATCTTTTTATTTTTTAATGAAATATTTCTGCGTATGTATTTCAAATAAGTCAGCGTCGTTGTCAAATGGTCGGCGCATTTTAGTACCATGCAAGAGGTCTCAGTTCAACTCTAAACATGGTCGACATAAAATATTGATTGAAAATATTATTTACAATAGAATGTATCAATTTCTAGACTGGCACCTGACGCGTAAGACTGATCACTCAACATTTTCGTCACAAAAATGATCAAAATATGGCGCGATTGATGCACCAATGAAGTGCCCTATGCACCATCAGTTACTATTAGGACTATAATGAATATTGAAATACAGTAAAAATGTTTTATTTTTCCTTATGAAAGTAATCGGAAATATCTGAATATTATCATAAATTGAATATTATGCAATTGACAATCGGCGGCCTCAGTGGTGTAGTGGTCAAGACGCTTGACTCACAGACGGAAGGTTCCGGGTTCGATTCCTGGTGAGAACACAAAAATTAAAATGTGAGTTTTCTCAAGCCTGGGTGTTCTGTGATGTTATACACCACTGTAATTGGGCCTCCTGGCCTGTTGTGGTGCAAAAAAAAAATGAAAATAAAAATAAAAAAAGAAAAGAAGAAGAAAAAAATGACCAACCAGGCATTTATTTTTTGTTTTACTTTTTATTTTTTATATGACATTTTTTATTGATACCTAAACATTTTCAGTAGAATATTTCATAGTCCCTGGAAGCGTAAGACTGATCATCATCATCTTCAAGTAACAAAAAATGATCAAGTCAAACTGCGATTAGAGTACCAATGCAGTGACCTATGAACCATTAGGTGCGGAACGGGAATGATGATAATGATAATTTCGAAAAATAAACGTTTACACCTCTTCAAATGCGGTATATATAAATTTATTTTATATATTCTGCATATAAATTTATTTTATGTATATTTTTTTATATTATTTCCTTTACTTATCAGTCTTATCATCACGTCATTTATATTTTGGTTTTTGTACTTGTTTTTATTTTATAACTTTAGATTGCACTTTTGCTTATAATAAAACATTAAATAATCGCACACCAAGAACAACAGCTCGGCTATTTTTTGGTGTTGTAATTTGTTCTCGTTTTATTATATTTTTTGTTTTAGTCTGTACAACTAATTTTTAAGTCGCATATTTAAAAAAATGTTCAATTAAGAGTGGTCGAAATAATTAATTCATTAATCATCCAACGTAAGCAGTGATGTTCTAACAAAATCATTTCTTACCCTATCGTAAAAATACGAAGGTAAAAAAATGGTCCTACTTATTTCGATTGGAATTTTCGTTCGGAATTATTTCCGTAACGGTATTCCCATAAATTAAATTCAAATTGACCTTGACTTGATGGTCCCCTTGAGTAAATAAAATAAGGGATGAATTTTTACAAAGAGACCGCCGAGTTGACCGCCACCCTTGAGAAATCATTAGGAAATTACACACTCATTAGTTCGACTCGGGACCCTGAAGTTTGACGTCGTGGGTTCGATTTTAATGGGACAAATTTACAAGGAGCTTTAGTACCCAATGATTCTCCGTTTTATGTTTATTGCCTTGGAGTGTGTTTCAGATATATTTAATCAACATTGAATTTTCTACCAATGGGAAAAAATATAAATATATCAGATGTCAAGGATTCTCTTAAAATGTTTGATGCCTTGATTTTATAAAATAAATTTTGTAATTAAATATCAGATTGATATTTAAAAACCCACTGTGTTACTTAACGTATACATAAAAACATACGAGTAATAATCAGATCAGACTTCCATTTAGAAAAGACAGTGTGACAGAATGCAATTCGCAATTTTGCAATGTAAGTCAGTAAAGACATACGGAACGGATAAAATATTCTTTGAAAGTTAAAACATCAATTTTATGAATATGTGTTAAAAAAAATCAAAATTAGGTATTCCATACTTTTTTATTGGACATGTTTATAAAATTTATTTAATAATATGTATGGCTAATACCATAAGATGTTTAATATGCATATGTATATGAATAAAAAATACATAATGCATTTCTTTGAAATAACGGAAAATTAAATTTACAGTAATTGTCACTACGCGACGATTTGGCTTTTAGTGGATACAAATACAAAAAATTGTTGAAAAACAAAATTAATTTTTATGCCGCTGTGTTTCATGTATGCATATCGGTACAAACATTAATTTATAATTTAAAACTATTCATTCTATACTATGTTATACACATACACCATTTGATGTGCTGCACTGTAGTGGTCAACTTTTTTGTTTGCATCACAACAGGCAAGGAGGCCCAATTATATTGGTGAATCACAGCACAGAATACCCTGTCTAGAGAAAAATTTAATTTAATTTTTGTGAAACCGGAATTATTCATGTGGGAGTCAAGTAATTGTAATTTTTTATATCACCAACAATTTGAGTTGATATATTAAATAATTAACCGTCTCGTGATATGTGGTATGGGCGTTTGCCAACTAACAATAGGTCTCGGGTTTGTTTCCCGACAAGATTGACATGATATGAAATATAATTTAAAACAGTATTTTGCAGCTAAATATTTTCAAATTACATATGTTAAATCTAAAATCACTTCTGTCATTAGTATAATGTATAGGTTAATGGGAGTTCTTCCAATTTCGCTACGCCACGCCGTGCAGAGTACTATTCAATAATTCACTCTCATTTGGTATACTTGTCGTGCATCTGAGAATTTGCCACAAAAAAAGTGTACCAGAAATACAAGTTATACAAAATAGAGCTATAAGAAACATATACCGTGTACGAATGGAAACGCATGTCAATTACATTTACAAACTTAACTGACATACTCCTATTTTTGGTTATACCGTGTTATGAGATCGCAAAAACAGTGCTGAAAATTGTGAATAAAAACTCTCACTAATATTGGCTATACCCAGTGATATAATTTCTATGGCTATACCTTAGATCGTGACGTTCACTAGTATAATACGTGACAGAGTCAAAATATTCACTTACCTGGCTCACGCCTGCCGAGGTATGGTCAGGTCTCTGTCTGCTGTATTTTGCTTGTAATGAGTACAACAGGCTACCGGAGTCCTGTAGAATATCAAAAATTGTCAATAACATTTTTTTTATATTACTATTTGAGGAGGTACGTGGAAGGAAAATTTTCGTATTAAGTGTTTGTTTTATCTCAGATATATTCCTTTTATATGTAAATGTTAATTATTATGTTTAATGTTATGTTTTACATTTTTTCATTTCATTGCATTATACACTTGCTATGTTACTCGTATTTCAGTTTTATGCGTTTAACAAGCCACAGAAAGCGGCTTGGTGGGAATTCAGTTACTGTACAAATTTATATTTTTAATTAATTAAAATAGTAAGTGTAAAAACGTATATTTCACTTTTTTTATTAAAGAAAAAAAAAGAAATATAAACGTTTTTTTAACTTACCCAAATATTTCAATTTTGGCGGCCATTTTCAACGAGTTGTAAATAACTCACTATTGGAACATGGAAACCAAGTTGGGGTAGAGTGGGGTTCGAACCTCGGACCTCTGATCCGTGAGTCCGCAACACTAGCCACTGGACAACAGTCCGATTTAAAAGAGCTGAATCCTTTATTTATGCGGGTAAGTTTCATCTAATTGAATTATTTCAACTACATACTAGGCAACGCCTGAAAATGTTATTTTTTCAATTTCTGTACTTCTTCATGGACCAGGTAATTTATCAACATTAATTAACTTCACAAACATCAACAGATGAAATAATCGAAGGAATATAGATGTTCAAATATAGGCAGAATGGTGAATGTTACAAAGTGTGTAAAGTGGCCACTTAAACCGGCCATTGATAGGTCATAAGCCCTGTAGATGCCTAGACTTCTATATTACCTTCTCTTAAATGTTCTTTAATCTCTGTTGTAATATGTTTATACTATATTATTACCTTACTTTTTCTGACTTAAAACGAGTTTAATGTAGCTCCTGGGAGCACAAAAAAATAGTATCATTTAATAAATAAAATAAAAGAAGGCCTTCTCTGTTACTTATTAATTTTGAAACATTTCAAAAGTATTTGAATTTAGCTTATTCTCGTGTTTTAAAACCCCTGCAATTTTAAACGGAAGAAGAGAATAAATAGCGAGGAAGGAAATGCTTACCCGATAATGCGCTTGCTTACTGCGCATTCATTCAATGTATTTGAACAACGTATTATTTCAAATTATTTACGGGCAAAAGTACAAAATTTGAAATTCGTATTTCGAATGGCGTTCGTTGCGGGGATATTTTTCCAAAGGGTGTGGGAATCAACTCCCCTTCAAACAAAAGGTGCTAAGTGAGGCGTGAGCGGCACCTTTGGTCGGAATCCCTTTTTGAACTTGGCGCTAAAAAAATATTAGGTACCGTACCCACTGTACATTTTTGCACTTTTAGGGAATATTTCACCATATCCTTGTACATCCCGATTAACAAAATGTGAGATTAAATTAGCTACCCGATTTAAACGATATTTGCCACCAATCGATTTCACTAATGAAATAATGCTAAATTTATTTTTCGTCTACCGTACATTCACGGAGACTGGACCGCTGTGCACGTGCAAACCACAAACCCACTGCGTGCCATTGCATGATTGGCCCATTTCACACCACGGCAAAAATCTACACGGCATGATAAAATACAATATCAATTTCCAGTCCGTTTCCTTTTGCAGGATTTTTTTCTGAGAGTACTCGCGAAATTTAAATGATAATTTTGATAAAATTATAACTAAAATCTCTTTTGTTAAATTTTACTATATTATTTGAATCGGGTTGCGGTCCCGTGGCTAGTGTTGCGAACTCACGGATCAGGGGTCCAAGCCAAGGTTCGAACCACACTCTACCCTAACTTGATTTCCATTTTTTAATAGTGAGTTATTTACAACTCTTTGAAAATGGTCACCAAATTGAAATATTTGGGTAAATTATAAAAACGCCAATACATATATATAAATATGTTTTTAATATATTAATCGAGGCATTTATGAAAATCATTAACTATGGAGTTTTGTAAAAAAAAAAATAAAAAAACAAAAATATTATCAAATTCAAATAAGTATAAATTAATCTAATGTCTATCCACTGAGATTTTACCGTGCCATTTAGATTAAGATGATATGTGTGAAATAGGCCATTCTCCTTAGGATATCACGCGGCTGGTTTGTTCATTAGAAAACTCTTCTAATGATGAACATACATACTTGAGTTAATACTTTCGTCTGGTACCACATCCGCGGAAAGCCCTGACTGTAAAAATCTATGCATTTGTTGTCAAAAATCGCGAAAATGTCTAAATCCACATTTATTCCTCAGTTATTGCCAATACATTAACATTTGTTAGCTTTTGTCAGTTTAATATAAATCACAGTATTTTATATGTTATCGAAAATGAAAATCAATAATTGAGGTAACTTTTTCTGGCATTTAGTTTAATGTACATATTTCTTTCGTAGTTTGATTTACTTTTTATACGAGTAGTTATTTAATTTCTGTTTTAGTATTTTCGCTTTTCCGATGTATTCATATTTAAAATAATGATGATCATAGTTTTTAATAAGTTAGTTTATTTTAGTTAAATATGTCAGTCTGCATAAAACAGGAACAAATTTAACCAGGAGTGATTTTTACATATAAATTGTTTAAAAACAATTGTTTTCGGTCAAAACCCGAAATACAACTCAATTAGTTTATGAGATTGTGTGAAGCTAACGTTTCCTTATACTATACAAGTTCTTATCGAGTTTAATTGTATTTTGTTGATAGGATACCAATCTAAATTTTAGTTAAATCTTCGATTGGTTATTGTTGGTTTTTCGATTTTTTTTTGTTTTTGTATTTATTTTTATTTGAAAAGGTAAAAATGAACAGAAAATATAAAAGGAAAAATAATGAAACCCACTTAATAGCAAAACTTATTTGTCAGCAGGTTTCTTATTTTTCCTTTACAAGGGAAAAATTTTGAGAAATCAAATCAATTTTTAAAGTAATATGAACATAATTAAGAATTATGAACCTAATTATTTCGATTATAAACGATTTTTAACGCTGTAAAAATTTGGGCATATCTGTCATAACGATAACGCGAGTAACGTCATTTTTAAATATGTTTTAAACAAAAGAAATACCTCTCTAACTTTAGCAACGATTTAAGCGAGATTTACTTTTTTTCGCGATAATCAGAGATTGTACAATAAATTTTTAAACATAAATGCGATTGAGCAGGACATATAAGGTAATCAGGATTTACAAGAAGATGGTAAAATACCCCCTTGTATTACTTAATTTTGTTTGAAAAAGACAAAACATTTTTTTCATTAAATGACTTTTAACATTGTGTTGGCGTTTTTTTATCTGATGTAAAATCTTCATAATTATGAGTTCTTTTATAATTTTACAAACTTGTTAAAGTTATATAAACATAAAATAAGTATTATATTATTAGACCAATACGTAGTAACGCAGACCAGAAACCAATCTCTATTTAAAACTTCTAAATGCTTCACTAAATCTTTTCATATTCATTTGTAAATTGAACCAGCAATATGTGTTTTTATAAATCAAATTTTACATATATTAATAACATATCTAAAACTTATAAAATATAATAATGATCTTGCACCTTGAATCCGCAGCCTATATTATGCAGGTTATGTGGAGTTCTGTTTGTAGGCACAAAATAAATGTACTTTCTTCGGTAAACTATAGTTGTATTTTATATTATAATGTGCTACTGTGTGCCCAATATTCAAAAGTAGATATATTTTTAATAATATGTATTACATTTATATTTTTAGTAATATTATAAGTTGTGTATGATTATTTTTTTTATGTTATGTATAATTTTTATTTGACAACATTTACAATAACAATATTACGTGGAAGCCTCTAATAGGACATTATGATATGTATTTGTAATATAATTGTATCATTTAAATTTATAAATGTCTGTTGGCTTTCTAATGAAATAAAATAAAAATTCATATTAATTCTCTTTTGGTTAATATAGTCATGATGGGCCTTTTAATGTTGATTTTATGTTTGTCGCCAATATTATTTTTTTAAATATTAAGGTAAGTCTTGTAGTGTTACAGTCCTTAAACTTTGGAGGTAGGCCGGCGTGAAATCACGTCGGGGTCACCATTTTGGTGGTAGGTGAGGTACGGAGAAATATAAAAGGGTTGAATTTCCTGAACTTGTCTTTATTTTTTTAATATGCTAGTGTTGTTGTCGTCTGGTATAACAAAAAAGAATCTAGTTAAATAAAACAGAGTAGACGCTGACATTTAATTTAAAAGATATGGTACAAGCACGTTATATATAGCATTTCAATTCTAGAGTGAGAGCCTAAAAATAAGATTTTAAATTTACCTTTTCTTACTAAATATATAAATTTTCTTAAAACCATTTAAATTTTATTAATAATCAAATAAATCTTAACAATAGAAGCAACGTATTTTGAAAATATTTTCTTCCCCTAAACCCACACATAATCCCCCTTTTTCCTCCCTTAACCACTCAACCTTACTGTGTACATTTTAAATATATATTTTATTTAGTTTGTAATTATCTCTGAAGAAGGTATAATGTTGTGCCGAAAAAAGTGGTTATTAAATTAAATAATAAAGTTTTACACAAAAAAAAAAATTACAAAAAAATAAACTATTTATTTTTTGTAAGGTTGATCCATAAATGATAATATATTAATAAATATACAACTTGAAATTGTTTAAAGGCCCTTTGCATCAAATCACATTAATAAATTTTGTATCCGGAGGCTAAGGTAAATAAATGCACTCGAGTTTCTATCTGATGAACTGCAAATGTTTGATAATACAAAATTAATAGTCCCTTGTAAAACAGTGCAATATTATTTACAAAACGAATTGATTTATTTCCCATGGAGGGTTATTTGTTCATTGATCTTAAGCTTAATATTATGTTCGTGAAATGGATTAAGTCTTACGCCAGGAGTAAACAAACATTAAATTCTTAAAAAATATATATATATTAACAAATTACATCAGGGATGGAGAATACCTTAAATAAGGGAATATTGAAGTTAGGCATTTACAGGGCTTATGACCTGTTTTTGGCTGGTTTAAGTGGCCACTTTACACACTGTATAACATTCACCATTTTGCCTATATTTCATCATCTATAATATATCAACAAAGACTGTTCTATATTTCAATATCAGGATAAACCTGCCAATGATTATGCCTGTTGAAAGGGCTACTTCTATGTCAAACAACATAACATTGGACATTGATATTTTCCACGTCTCTGAGGGAGTTTCTTGTTATAAGATTCTCCTATTTTTTAACATATTATCATCAAGATATTATGAACACCTACATATTCTTTTTATACGTACGTAATTATTCTTTATTACAATATTTTGAGTTTGTCCAAATGTTTGTAGACAAAAGACTGGACTTCACCACATAGAGAGTCAAAAGGATTAAAAAATTATAAAAGAGATGAAGAACATTTTAGAGAAAAAAATATGGATATCGAAGCATTTAAGGGGCTTATGACCTGTCATTGTCTGGTTTTTCTCTAAAGTGTTCTACATCTTTGTCGTAATTTGTCAATCTTAGTGACTCCTTAGAGGGTGATCTCCAGTATTTTGTCTTCAAACATTTGGACAAACTAAAAATATTATAATAAAACCAACTGGTTCTAAAATATGGGAAATAATTTGATCAGATAAATCTCTTTACAGCAATGAATTTAGGTTTTAGCTCTTTAACTTAACGAAACTCAACAGATGGAAGAAATACGAGGGTTCGAACATTGGCAAAATTGTGGATATTACACAGTGTGTAAAGTGGCTATTTAAACCAGCCAATGACAGGTCATAAGCCCTTTAAATGCATAGACTTCCATATTTCTTTCTCTAAAATGTTCTTCATCTCTGTTGTAATTTGGTAACTATACTTAACCTTTTTTATTTTTTTATTATTTTTTTTGCATATGCATACATTATATAAATGAATAAATTTAAAATAAGGACAATTAAAAAATTTACCATAAAAAAAGCATTAAATAAAATGCGTAATAAATAATCACAAAATCGAAAACTAGCATAATATATTGTTTTTATTTGCCTAATTAATTGCTCCGATTTCAACACAAGTATGGGATAATTTTAAAATTTTATTGTAACATAATATATTTCCAATCCAGTTACTCAGCTCGAAATACTCGAGCATTCGATTCCTCTCGTGTTAAATGCGCATGCGCATAGCCAAGGGGCATGCGATAGCTGATAAATAAAAAAATAATTTCGTTTTGATAAACAAAGAGCGGTGAAGGGAAAATAAAATGAACCCCTAAGCAAATAAGCGGTGTCATATTTATCGGCTTGAAAAAACAACGTTATAATTATTTCTTCTTAAATATCTGAAGCGCGTGATCATTCGTGGTCGGGTAATTAATTTTTAACCCCTTGCTTGGAATAAAATCCCCTTTCAATCCAGCTTATTTTTATTTTATTGATTTAGTCTACATAAATTATATTTCGTTATTTCTATAAATTATATTCAGATATGTTTTATAATTTGTACTTCGCTGCCCTAGTTCTTGTATGTTCAATAAACCATTAAAAAAATTAGTTATGAATGCCAATGTGTTCATTATCTTATTACGCGTTCATGTAGCTAAATATTTACTATCTTACCATTAGTAAATAGTATTTTAACCATTTTTTGAGTGCCAATCTCCACTCACTGATTTTACTAATTTGACTTTAAAAACAAACAAAATGGCTTTTGTAAAATTAGCAAAATAATATATTGAACATAAAAGAACTAGGGCAGTGAATTTACTTTTTTTCAGTTACAATTTTCATTGTTTTTAATATTGATATTAGTTTATTTAATATCATCAAACAAAAAAAACACATGTAATAAATCGGTCTTGCCCGATTTTTTATATTTTATTTTATTGAAATAAACGGCACTTGCTTTTTACAGATAAGTGGCAAGAATAGTTTAATATACATACGTGTGAGTATAATTATAAGTGAAATGTAGCATTTACAACAAAATGATTAATTAACAAATTAAAAAAGTATAAAAACGAAAAGCAATATAAAAAAAAATTACCAGTTTGAAAATTATTGATGAAAAAATAAAAATTTGGTAATAGAAATATTTTGAGTTAGTAAAAAAACCAAGAAAACAATTTCGAGTAACACTGAAAGATAAAAAATATATGTATACATTATTATTTAAATTTTATTTACTTATTTATTTGTACTTTTATAATATTTGTTTTCTTTTTTATACGGAATAAATATATTTATTAATAAAAATATAAAGCCGTATCTCACTTATTATTGTTTAAAATTTGAGTTCAGTTCGCTCACCCATTTTGCGAAGCCTACTAAACTACTCTCGCGAAAACGGTCGAAAAACTGCACCAATTTAAAAAATAATCCATACAACTTGGTCCGGCTATCGCTGCCGCACACGTTTGTGTTATTTGTTTTGTATTTCTGCGTATTCTTAAAGTGTTTTTTAGTGTCTGACCACGTTAAATAAACCCCTTATATCTTCATAAAACTTAGTGTCAAGTACACACCTCCTACGACAATCTTGGACTCGTCCAGTGCCTCTTGCCGAAAGAATACGAGCTAAGCCGAGGCTGGCGTGCAGTGTGCCGTACACCCCTCGATGTTTAATAATTTGGACTCTTCCGCCTCTCGCTGCGCCGAAGGAAGCCGAGGAGAACCGAGTGAACCCGAGCTACGTTTCAGTATTTAATTATTTCATATACTTAATTATAGTAAAATTTAATTAATTAAGTTTATATTCATATCTATTTATATATATTTTTTATTAAAATTATTAAAAGAAAACAACAGCAATTATAAGAAGAAAAAAATAGATTTTTAAAAAAATAAACTAATATTATCGTCCAATTATAGTTTGTAATTATATACATACATTTATTGCCAATTAAATACGTGTATATATATTTATATTTATTTTTCTCTCTTGTTTTAGTACACAGTTTTAAGTGTTTCAGTTTAAAAGTGTATCATAATATTATGTATTTTTAAAATCTATTTTAATAAGTGTAGTTTTTAACCTTAGCGGCTTTACCAAGTTTTGTTTATTTTTATTACATAAATGTTTTTATGTTGGTTGCATTTTTTAATCTTACTTTCATAGTGTTAATTTTCTTGGGGTGTTATTATCATTTGTTATTAATTCATCGAATTATTGGACATTATTTTATGTGAATATCATGTGAATTTTATATAATGTATGTAATTATAAAATTGGACAGTCTTATTTTAATTGTGAATTTGTTAGGTTTTCATAGTACGTTTCTTAGTACCTAAAACCCGTTTTCAAAAAATAAATCTATGCAATATTGAAATTAATTTTTGACGGCCTTCGTGGTGCAATGACTAAGATGTTTGACTCATACATGGAAGGTTCCGGGTTCGATTCCTGGTGAGAAATATTTTCGTCGATTACCGCAGTTTTAAGATGTTTGAATAAAAATATGATATCAGTATTGAACTTTTATTTTAAGGAAATTGATTTTACTTTATTGACAATTGAAGAAAACTCTGTTAACTTCCCATTGTAATACTAGCCCAGTTAATACCAGTTTCTACGGTATCTATTGTTAAGCATAATAAAAAAAATAGTATTTTACGGTTGGGGTTCGAACTGTCAGTAGGGTCCTAGTAAGTCACATCTTGCTAGAGGGTGTGATTCTATTAAATGCTGCAAACATTGCATTCCAACGGCAACACTACTGACTAGTCTTACTCGTTAGCGTCCACGTCGCAAACCCTGGGCAATGGTGATCACACTAATAACGGTGTGATCACAGCAGATAACGAGAGGATGAAAGGCGAGTTTTTGGCGCCTCCTAACCAGAACCAACCAGCTAAGGGAAGGTAACCCCGACAAAAAAATTACCAGAGAAGGCAACGGAAAACCACTCTGGTCATCTTTTCCCAGAAATCACTACCACGAATCCATCAATAAGCAGTCGTTCTGGATGCAAAATGTAAAATTAGCGCAGGACAGATACATATGCTTTTGCTGTAGTGATCGCCAACGTCGGGGGGACCCGGCAAGGCACTAGAAGAAAATATGTGCAGAATGGTGAATGTTACACAGTGTGTAAAGAGGCCACTTAACCAGTCAATGACAGTTCGTAAGCCCTGTAGATGCCTAGAACTCCATATTACCTTCTCAAAAATGTTATTCATCCCTGTGTTATATTAAAATATATATGTTATGGTAATATTAAAATATAATATTAATAATATTAGTTAATATTAAAATATAAATATATATGTTAATAATAAAATATACAACGGTTGGTGAATTAATTCAGTGTCCTGTGCATTATTAGGGGTAAAAATGGAATAAAGATGATATTAACTTGTTGTTTTAAACGGATTTAAAATGGTTATGGTTACTCCTTTTAAACATTTATAATATTACTAGCGGACCCGACAGACGATATTCTGACCGAAAGTTGGCTTACCTGCTATTAGATTATTTTTTTTAATTTTCATTGATAAGTAGGTACCTAGATTCTTGTTTATGGTTGAATTCCAAAACATAAAATAAATATTTTTTCAAACATGGCATTCTTATTGCAAACGTCAAACTCCGGTCGTCTCACCAATAAAAGGGTGTACTTATGCAAGAATACGATTTTTAAAAATGTATTGAATTTAATATTATTTTAGTGTTACTAAAAATCCACTAAGAAGAAATAAATGAGTAGAAGTTATAAGGAATTTAAGGAAAGAATCTGATTGAGATCCACAAAAAACAAATGCTGTTTGTAAACATTAAAAAACAAACTTTTTTTATACCTAAAAAAACAACATCTTTACATTTTTTTGCAAATGCATTCTCCTTGAATGCAACCCTGGTAGATCGATGAATAAAACAGTTATGCTCCTAACTTTTTTTTTTACATATTCAATTGAAGATTTTAATATCTACAAACACGCACAGCGCAAAGATCTATATTTCTCTGAAAACCGCACGTAAATTAGTCAGCCGTTTAGGAGGAGTACGGTAACATCACACGTACAGAGGAATTATGTATATAAAGATTACCATAATATGTCTCACAAGTATCAATACATATAAATGCATACTACATAATTATATTTACGTAGATATATGAAAACCAAAAAAATACACCGGATGAGTCTGTGCATCTCATTATATGAGAAAAACTTATAATTGCATTTGTACTTTGCAAGTTACTGCGTTGGCCGGATTGAGTCATTATTTTTTCTCTCTCAATGAGATCACACTCATAATAGGGGAGTTTGTAGCGCCTCAAAACCAAAATCAACCTACCAAGGGAAGGTAACCCCGACAAAAAAATCCACCAGAGAAGGAACCGGAAAACCACTCTGGTCATCTTTTCCCAGAAATCACTATGGTGAGTACATCCAATAAGCAGTTGTCCTAGTTGCGGAATATAAGATTAGCGCAGGACCGAGATGCTTTCGCTGTAGTGATCGCTAACGTCGGGGGACCTGACAAGGCACAGCAAGAAGGTTTTTACAAGTATTATTTTATATTAGTTAATTAAATTTCTTGGTGAGGAAAAATTCATTGTAAACATATCATTTATTAAAAAAACATTATTTGATCTCCGTTTAATTCAATAACTTATTTAAATATTGCACAGCAATTAAGACATTACTTCTTACCTCTATACTCTGTTTATCCGATTGTATTGTCTCTCCAGGCAAAGTTATTCACAACATAAATAGTGATATTATAATTCTCACTTGGAGCTGTATATCGATACACAATAATTAACCCCTTCCATCCTGGTGTATATTTTAATACGCAAGAAATTTAAGATTTATTTACTCATGTACCTATTATCAACCAAAATTATAGAGCAGCGAATTCATTTTTATACACATTATCACAATATTATCACCATATCTGGTGTACACATTATCACAATATCCGGTATTCCCAAATACCTATGTATTTATTTTTTCCGCTCATTTACTTTCTGTTTTAAAGTTGTTTTATTTTATTTTTTACTTATTTAATATAAACGCCCAGAAGGCTTTTACATGACTGGTACAAAATTACAATTCAAGCGTTTCAATACAAAAGTTTATATACAAGTATGTAGGTATAATAAATGTGTATCTAACGGATATATTTTTTTTTAAGTATCGTATTACATTATGCTTTCTGGATTAAGATAAAATATGACGTAATAGCAGGTAGGTACATAATTAATCTATTATTGTTATCAAAAACATTTTTCACTTTGTGGTATGACATTTTACACTTATTTGTTTATAAATTTGTATAAACAATAAGTGGTTTATACAAATTTATAAACACAATCAATCGTTTCAAATATGATCACAGTTTTAGGCAGAATAGGAATAAAAGTTTAAGTAGTAAACAGTAAGTATTATTAAAGTGTAGGTAAGTAAAATACAAGAAATCAGTGCTTTTTACAACGTTAGAATAATCTAGGTTTTTTTTATTTTATCGCCAGTAGAATTTTTAATCTAAAATCTGACAATGGAAAACGAAACATCAATTTCCGCATACTAGTTTCTGATCCGATGTAGTCAGACGATTGAAGAATTACAAAATAAACATTTCACAAAATTTTATATATTCTTCCAGAGTATAAAACTCTTTTTCCACATTCAATAAAGAAGCTTATGAAAGTTTACTAAAACAATTTTAGTTCTGTGAGTGAAACAAAACCAAAACCTTAAATGAATGTTTTTGACTTAACGGCTGCTCTCAAGTAAAAATACTGAATAAGGAAATCGAGTGGAGGTATGTCCACCTCTTTGAAAAGTAGTTGAGGCGTTCGTCTACCATTTTTGGGGACCTGGCTTCGATTTCTGACAGAGTGAACGTGCAATATTGATTTTTAAGGATGTTCAAACAACAATGTTTCAAGTTCCTGGACTGGCATTTTAAAGCGTAAAACTGATTACTCACCTTTACGTGTAGATGATCGAAATACGCCGTATTGGTTTGTATTTGGAAAGAGGAATGATGATGATGATAAAAACATAACTGTTAAATAAAAGTGTCCTAAAAAATTGTGACACAGAAAAGTCTTTTGACTTAGTAGGTAATAAATTATAATATATTACCAAACAAAATACAAATAAACGCCAATTATAGTGGTGAATTACAGAACGTAGCACCAAGGCTTGAGAAAAATCACATTGTTTTTTTGTGTTCTCACCGGAAATCGAACCTGGAACCCTCCATTTGTGAGTCAAGCGTCTTGACCACTACACTATGGAGGCCATCAATATGTAAACAATATCTCGACAGACTGTTAAAAATGTGTTCTAGATAAGTTCAGCGAAATTCACCAACAAAAATTATCTAAACGAAATGGTTTTTCAACAAAGTATTGAGTATGTCCAAATGTTTGTAAACTGAGTGAACTTCTTCCCTAGGGTGTAAATTTGTTGCAACAAAAATAAGAAAACATTTTCCATAAGGTAATATGAAAGGCTAGCCATTTGCAAGGTTTATGATCTAATTGGCTGGTTCAAGTGGTTACTTTACATACCGCGTATTGATCTTACTGGTATAAAAATAAGTCAATTTATTTATTTTTAATTTAGGCGTTGCCTAGTAGGTAAAATAGTTCAGTCAGACAAATCTCACCCACTTCAATAAAGGTTTCAGCTGTTTTACTTCACAAAAGTCAACAGATGGAAGAGTTCTGAAAATAGGCGAAAAAAAAAAAACAAAGGTGGAAAGGTGAATGTTCAAAAGTAGCCACTTAAACCAGCTCATAAGCGTTGTAAATACCTAGACGTCTATATTCCCTTCTAAAAATTGATTTACTTTTCTGTGACAATAGATTAAGAATTGGTTTTAGTTTTTCATAGCAGACGGTTAAATGAAATGACTTTCTGGAAATATTTTCGAATTTTCGTATTGGTTGGGTAAATTATGAAAATGGTCAAATAATGTACTGACGCAGTTAGCCAATTAATTAATCTGCGTTCCAATTGAATCTCCCGGATATGCGTAATTATATTACATGTTATTTATTATATGAATTCCTGATTCAACATTTACAACAAAATACAACACATATACAACAAGCACGCCAGCATATGAAACTCTTCTTGTCACCTGTTTCCGGTTAACGCATGCAAAGGTGCAAAAATGGTTCGTGCGAAAATGGACCTAATTCAAGAGCGCATAAGGTTAATTATTATTTCCTTAATATTGGCCGTTCCTCCTTAGAATGTCAGGGAGGTGGCGAACTTCACGAAACAGTCTCGCGACCGTTACTCAAATGTATTTTATAAGTTAATTTACCGTGAATCGTTGTCGAATAGTTTAAGAATATTGTTTTAATAATATAATATTATTTATAATGTTTACATAAAAAACAATAAAACATTTACAAACAAACAAACGCCATATCTCTCTTCATTCATATACCTTCTCAGGCACGCGCGCTTATTATTCGGAATTTTAATATGTCTTTCTTAAAATATTTGAGGGCATTGGAAGCGCAAAGATAGCAAACTCCCGTTTCGCTGTTTTCGAGAAAAATAACAAAAACTGCTACACTAATGTCAAAGATAATCTTTTTGTGAGAAATGTTATTTTCACTGAACTTAAACTTTAAGATACTAATAAATTAGCTTTAATAGAAACAAGAATTCAAATAACTTTCTGAATATTCGAATGGCACGGCCAATTCGAAAATTTTAATCTCAAGCCTGTCATTAGTCGAATAAAATGGCTGATGGATATTGCTATGTTTGCTTCCTAAGTATTTTCAAAATATCAGAAGTATGATTTTAAACTACATTTGCAACTCAACGCATGATTTTTTTAAAAATAAAGTTGATAAATTACAGAATGACATCATAACCAAAATAAAACTTTTTTTGGAGGTATCATCGCTTCCAATGCCCTTATTTGTTTGATTCATGCCATGTCTTTCTCTATTTCTGCATCCATCAACATTCGCATCGTTATTTTTTTTAACTTTATTTCCCTGTCCATTCGCCCTATCGTCAGACTGGTGTCGGTCACGACAAAACCCGTTCACTGGTAAAAATTTATAAATAAAAGTAGAATAAAACTATATACGTATTTTTATTATTATAATAAGTTTAGTTAAGTTAGTTTTGAATTAATTAATGAATTATTTAATTAAATTAACTAAAAATAATACGGAGCGTATGTGATTACTAACCTTAAAATTTTTCCCGATAACAAAAAAAACAACTATTTAGGGAATTACCACACAAATCTAAATAACTTAAGTAATCATTTTAACATCATAAACAAGAAAAAACCGTTTTTAAACTTTTAATGTAAAGAAAAGGTAGTCAGAATATTAAGTTTATCTGTTTAAAAAAATAACAATTACTTAATAAAGAAAAATGAGTCGGGGGGGGAGGTGTCCCCCTCGTGAAAATGAGAAACTAGACCGGACACGTGAAACAAAATGTTTCTTAAATAACGGTTCATAGAAACATGACTCGTAACAGGTAACAGTGAAAAAAGCTCTTCTGAAACTGTTCCAGCAGTTGCTTGTACTAGGTTTTTTGCCCGCACAGCTCTAAACTGTTATTTTAAAACAGTTGCACTTAACAGTTTAATTTGTAAAATAATAAGTGAAACTGGTATTCATTTTTAACTTCACAAACATCAACAGATGAAAGAATTGAAGGAATATAGAGGTTCAAATATGAGCAGAATGGTGAATGTTACACCGTGTGTAAAGTGGCCACTTAAACCAGCCATTGACAGGTCATAAGCCCTGTAGATGCCTAGACTTCTATATTTCCTTTTCTTAAATGTTCTTTATCTCTGTTGTAATACGTTAACTTATATCTTAATATTAAATATTTTATTAATTTTGTAAATTTATTCAATATGTTGCAATCATTAAAGTATTTTTATTTTAGTTTTATTACATATATGAATATGTATAATATTCCGTTATTTTTTAATGAAATTTTCGATTTACTTTGTTTTATTTTTATCTTGTTTTGATTACATTTATAAACACACACTTTTTTAATGTGTGTTTATATTTTTTTCCTATATTTAAAATATATTTAAGTATTTACTTATTTACTAGCCGTTCGGCTATTCCTTAATTTTAATTTTATTATTTTACTCTATTTTCTTAGTTTAAAAAAAATATTTATTCATACCATTCTTATCTGGTTTTGTAGAGTTTTTTCTTCTTAATAATATTTTTTAAAGCATCAAAAATAAAATAATATATGTTGATTATTTTATACATATACAGTATTATGTATTTACTCTTTTATTTGATTATTAATTAAAAATAATGTCTGAGTACCCGATAACAAACTATAATTGAATAGTGAATAGTTTATCAGGACAAAATATGCTTTAATACTTTGTGTTATATTTTATTGAATAAAGACTGAAATGAATGAAAAAAAATTAACTTGAAAGGGTACATCTGAGAGCATACTTCAATTCATAGCCATTAATAGTGAAGAAAATATGTTGAAATTTAGATCTTAACGAATCTATACTAGAGTTTAGTCGTTATAAATGTATGTGTGCAGGCTCTACCGACAAATTGCGTACTTCTTTTCATAGGTACATAGGTACTAAGTGTCCAAAAAAGGTACAGTCAAGTTTGTTTATGTAATCAATTAAAAGAATTTGAATTATTCAAAATCCCATACGAATTCAAACTTGACCTCAAATTCTCTGATCTCTATCTTGCACTTGTTTCTCCACCGTAATATAATGATTTCCTCTTGAAAAATCTGGATTCCCGATAAAAATAGTTCAACGAACCGAATTTAACGACGTTTTTTTTCTAATTGTGATTAATGGTATGATTAATAAATAAAATGGTTACCCAACCTACCGACGTATCGCCGGCAAATTAAATTAATTTGTTCTACTGGCGGGCAACATCAAAACGCTCATTTATCGAATCAGATTAAGCCGACAATTACGGGAAACAGAACAACCTATTGGAATCACCGAACTGGAGTAGTACTATAAATCCGAGGAAGCCAATATAAATATTGAAATACGCACCTCATGTATTTAGAACGCAGGCAACATTGTCGCTACAAGCGAAATACTGAAGCGGTAATCAATTATTTGTGAGTACTAGATTCATCGCATAGACGGATTAGAAATATGTAAATGCTTCGTGTATCCAAAGTAGTTTTTTAAAGAAAAATTTCATTTATGATATTGTTTACATTATTGAAATACCAATTAATTGTATTAAAAGGGGATCTGAATAACTGAGTGAACTAAGAATCGTACGAATAATGAAAATGAAAAAAAGAAAAGTATTCATTTAAACGACACTCTGTGCCTTTTGCATGTTAGGAGAAAAGTGCATTATTATGAACATGTTAAAGGAGTTGAGTAACTTTAAAAATGATGACATTTAACAATAAATTAAAAATGACAGTTAAACCCAAAAAAGATGACAGTGAAAACAATA
Source organism: Micrasema longulum (assembly GCF_059751315.1). Lineage (NCBI taxonomy): Eukaryota > Metazoa > Arthropoda > Insecta > Trichoptera > Brachycentridae > Micrasema > Micrasema longulum. Next base: position 92,736 of record NW_028277235.1, read on the forward strand.
GGTACAACTTTTCAAAATTAATTCTAAGAATTACAAATCGACAAATTTCAGATGACTCTAGCAATTTTTTTTTTTTAAACATACATGTAACTGAATACATACAATAAAACCTTAGCATTGTACCATATTTTATCTTTAAATCATATAATTCAGGGCCTAGCCATATAAATTTAAGCTAGTTGTTGACTGTCAACAATATAATTTAAAGTAAATAAAATAATTTAAACATGTCTGCCTTAAAATAAACACACACTTAGTAATTTATTAGAAGTACGAAGAAATACTGTACGCACTTCATAAACTGTCTTCAGGCTCTTCTTTATCGTAATAATTAAAATGCATTTTCTCAAGTAAGATCCTTGATTGTTTGTTGCTAAATAAATTTCTAAAGAATAAATTGTTTATAGCGGTTATCTAAGATGTTCAAAATCTCTTGTCAAAGATAATATCGTACATGGTAAAGAATAAAGGTTATTGTTGAATTAAATGAATATAGGATACAAAATGCTGAACATTGTCAAAGTGGAACGGAAACTCTGTCAATGTCTGTTAATAGTCTGGCTTCTTTTGAATGAGTTTTCAGTGGTTTTCTCTCCTTAAAACAAATGCGAAGAAGTTCTTTAACAAGGCAACTACTGATTATCCCTCCAGATCCTCACTCTATAATTAGAGTAGTTGGAAGTAACATACCTTTGCATTAAATATAAGCCGTGTACATAATAAGCAAGGTAAAAAATAAGCATGTCTTATTTTTTTAAATACTTAAAAAATATCTTGTAAGAAAATATAAAGGTCATGCGAAGGAAGCAAATGTTTTAGAGAGGAATCCACATACGAAGCACTTATGGTTCACAATGATGGAAGTATTTTTCAATTCGGAGGAATATTGTTTGGAGAAGCATCAATACCACTGAATTTCTTGACTCTGTCTAATATTACTTTATGAATCAAAAAGTGTGTAGTATTCTGACCGAACGTATGCAATAATTAGAAAAAATATTCGTTTAAAGTAGAAAGTAGTATAAAAAAGCGTTACGGCCTACAGTCGAAATTTTCTCATGTTTACATTCATGATTTATTCAAAGTTTTCTATCAGCACAGACTATAAAGTTTACGGTGGATCGATAACTACTCAATTAATGTTTTCTATTGCTTTATTAGATTACCAATTCAGAAGTCATGGGTAGAGCTAATTTATCTATTAAATTTTTACGACTAACTGTTGTTTTTTCTCGAATCCAATAGGAGCAAAATCTTGATCTCCTTCATCAAAATATGTTTAATTAAATGCGTTCATTAGTTCGAGGCGATGGCGATGGAAAGAGATGGCCTGTGAATAATCATAAAAAAAGACAGCTGATTTCTGAGGCGCAAGGTGTAAGCGTACATTATTAAGGCTTGTGCTAAAATGTACCAACTGCCAACTGAAGTAGATGGGTACCAGAAATGCGTGTTTACTGTAAGTACGTTCCCTCAGGTACGTCTCGGGAGAGTAGAGATGCACATTGAAATAAGTGCCGAAACATCGAACATCTTTATTATTCCCTTATCCGCATCTAATGGTACGTAGGGCTGCATCAGTAGGCAGGGGCGAATCATCTATATAATCGATTATCCATAGCTTATTTTTATATTTGCTATCGATAATAATGTTTTAAAGTAGTTTTTTTTACAGTAAAATAAATTAAATAAATGTTATTCATTGTAAGGTACCGTCACCGTTTATGTATATATTATATGTATGTAGCTTGACACATGCCATTTTTTACAAAACAATACTAAAAATAGTATGAAAGATACAGGAGTGAGGTATTTGCTAAAATTGTAAATAGTAGAGATAAATAAATAATACAATTATATTTCAAAAAATGAAAAGTATTTAAGTTTCTGGTGTTTTCATTTGTTTTTTATGTGTGTATTTTTTTTTCATTTTTAATTGTATTTTTATGTTTGTAAATTGTTTATAACCTATGTAAAAGCCTTTTGGGCGTTAGTAAATAAGTACATAAAAATAATAATATTATATTACTGACCTATTAAACAAAAAATGTAAAATGGAATTAAAATGATAATTTTGGTTTATGATCAAATATAATAAAAAAGCATAAACAAATCGCATGCTTGCAATTTAAATACAAATTTTACTGGTATGAAGCGGAAGAGAAATATCAAAAATAAAATACCATTACCGTGTCTTATAACTCCCGGGAGTAAAAAGAAAAATGTATAATTAAATAATAATACGTATTAATAAAAGCACCTAGGCAAAGGTTTCGCTATTTTCGTCACAACGTATAAATTTTTACACGTACAGGTGTTTTTTTTGCTCTCATTTTGGTACGCTACGTATAGGTACATACAATTTTTTGTGTATTGGTTCTTAATCGAAAAAAAAATTTAGTTATAAATTTTTGGTGGGAGCTTTTTTTCGGCGTAATATTATGGGTTAATATGCCTAAAAAGTAAACATCGAATACATGAAGAGACACATTAATTATTTTCCTATCCGCATCTAGTGGTGCAAAGTGCACAGCATTAGTACGCCAATTACCGTTAATTTCAATACATATTTAAAATCAAGATGATCAGTTTCACGGTTTCGATCCAGTCACATTGATTATGAAACATAACAATGAGAATTACATTTGGAAAATTATTATTCCATGTTGACCCTGCTGAGAATCAAACCTGAGAACTCAAGAATACGTGACATAAATTCAGTTAAATTATATCGAATGTTTTTTTTTTTAACTTAGAGCATTTGGGTTCACTGTAAAATACACGGTGGCCGCAAGTTGTATCGTTTTGTATTCCTGCAGTAAATTAACTCACTGTCAATCGATCGGGGCCGAAATAGAAATTTTGGAAAGAGATATGAACAACCCACTAATTGATAAAATAATTATCACAAGTTAGATATATATGCAGTTTACTTATTCAATCAGAGTAAAATAAATATAATCGAAGTGTACAGGATATGTCAAAAAAGGAAGTTTGAAGCTTGAATATTCCCACTCGTCACATCTCCAATTGGAGACAACTTCTTTGGTTATCCTGGAATGCGGGACACTATAGAATCTTTTAGACATAGGATATTTAAATTTTTACATCCATCCTTACCTCCTTATTCATCTACAAGATTATAATTCAGTCAAGTTTAGCTCGATAAGCAGGATCCCTTAGTTCCGGGTTGGTCTGTAGGATCACTAGCGCTGATGATCTCGTCAATTTGATAGCCTTGTCCTGATAACCGTATGCAAAACGATTTTGCCGATTACTTGTTTTTTACAACTGATGATGAAAATATTTTTTATGTAAACCCTTTTTTCAGATCGCAAGCATTTATTTAATTTAGAAAGAAGCAACTATAATCGCAGCACCTTGGATGTCGACATATTTCACGACAGTTGGCCTTCCCTTAGAAAAGCACTTTCTAACTTTCAATTTTTCTTTTTACATTTGATATTTTATTTTAATAACATAACTATCTACAATACCTTGCGATTAATTTTTGTTTTTAGAATAAATTGGGTTTATTTTCTGTAATGTTCTAAATATCTCAATAAATAAATAAAATATGCTATTATTGCTATTAATATTTAGACACGAGAATATTTCATAGTCTCCGGATAGAGACCTGAAGCGTAAGGCCGGTCATCTTACCTTCATGTTTAAAAAAATGACGGATTTGCTCTGGTTAGTGTATCAATAAAGCACCTTATGCACCATTAAGTACGGATAGAGAATGATAGAGATGAAATCAATAACAATCAACCCAAAAAAATATTTAAGTACTCTTTTGTGTATTATTTCCTCATCACTAAAGACTGTAATCATGTCTATTCGCTCTAATTCTGTCAGTTTTTTTTAATGATTGTAATTACCAAAGATTTGGTATTATATTTGTTAAATCCACCCAGAAACCAATACCCACTGCCGCTTGACCAACTATCGTGCAAAAGATGATATATTTTCTGTATGAAAACAATATACCATATTGTCACAATATCCAAAACACTGATTACCTAGCAAGGATGTCAAATTGCTGAAAACCAGGGGGAAATAGAATATGACTTGAAATCTGAATTTGAAGAAGAGAAAAAAAAAAGATGTTTACCATAAAAACCGTGAATCCAAGCAACTACAAGCACTTAGTTCAGTCAGTAAAAAGTCAGTGTCTCTTGCTCTCCAATACCGATTCTGTATATTATTGAACATATTCTGTAATAAATCTACATATAAGCGTTTCTTTTCTTCTATCACATCCAACTGTGGTAGTAGCTTCCTTTATCAACGAGCATAATAACTACATATTCAAAGGACTGCAAAATTAAATGATCCATAAAACGTTTACTTGGATAGATATTTGAATTTCAAAACACGTTTTTATATGTAACAAAAATTTTAAAATAAAAAAACATTATGGGAAGATTGCGAAATGTAATAGATAAAATGAAAAGTGTTTATATATATAAAATATTCATATGTTCGCACATAAATTACTTTTCTTCCATTGTTTTTTTATGAAATGAAGAAGAAATTAAAAATATACAAATTCTTCAAAATAAGGCGATGAGGATTATACTCAAAAGAAATATCTATTCTTATGTAGAAATAATGCACAAAAAAATTAGCTTGCTCTCAGTAAAGCAGAAAAATAAATACAATGCAGCAATTTTTATACATAAAATAATTTAGGGTATGAATAAAATAAAAACATTAATAAAATGTAACCAACAATGTCATATATATGAAACAAGGGATAAAAAGATAAGATTATCAATGAGAAGAAAAACAGAATCTCAATACTCATTGTACGAGGGATTGAAGCTATACAGTGAGTTACCTGATGAAATAAAGGAGAAAATATGTTTTTGCGAAATTTGGATACAATAATTGTATTGTTATTAAAAGTTTAAAATAGTTCTTAAGATGTTATAAACTAACCTAATTAATCATAAATAAATAAATAAAGATATCGGCTATATTTGCCAATAAAAAAAGCAAAAAGAATAAAATTTTGCTACCTACATATCAAAGTGTTTTAAATACCCTCGATTATTTTATCATCACTTAAATCTTCATGTACCTTGAATAATAATTAAAATATTATCATTTCAATGTTCTTTAATAAATGGGTAAAGTGATTTTATCATTATGTTATTTAATATCAATTACGTTGTAATTAACTTATTTCGCAGTAAAATTGTAGTTGTCTTAATTTTCATTACAAAACGTTTCATATAAAATAATACAATGTGGTCATCAAAATATTACAATCGACACAAGATAAAAAAAACAGGTTTATCCTGCAAAAACTAAAGAAAATCTTTAAAATTGTAAAAGCTTTTCAGTTTATTCGTTTGGAACTCGGTAAATCAACAAAAAAAAAAAAACAAAACGTTATGAAAGGAAATAAGAACATGCTCAAAAGGGACTTGTTTAATAAAAAAAAATCTGAATTTAAAAAATTACGTAACATGAAGGCCTTTACCTAATTCTTATATTATACTATCCTAATTTATCAATTCTGCGTTCCGCCCGGACTCCGGAATGATACTTTTAGTTTTGTCTATTGAGATAAGTGAAATAGGATTAAAATTAAGTTGACCAATAAAGAAAAACTTTTTAAAACAAATCAAAATATGTGAAGCATATTATAGAATTGTAAAAATATATAAAAAAAGAGTAACATATTAATGAAATTTAAGTTTGTTGCAGCAGGGAGAAGGGATATGGAAGTTTGGGCATTTCCAGGACTTATGACCTGTCATTGGCTGGTTGAAGTGGCCACTTTATAAAATGTGTAACATTCACCATTCTGTATATGGTTAATCATCCACATTTCCTCAACTCTTCCATCTGTTAACTTAAGTAAAGTAAAAATCTGAAACTTTTATCATGTGGGTGAGATTCATCCGGCTAAACTAGTTAACGTACAAGGCAACGAGTCCAAGCCCGTTTTGCCACATAACATACATACTTTGATTTTATACAATTGTTTCATGATAGGTGCTAATGTGTCGAATTTTAAATGAAGTCAATATATACAAAGTATTTCGGTCAATTTCAGAAACGGTGGTTTTAAGTTTTAGGTAGTTTGTTTTAGTAAAATATGTCATGACCAATGTTTCATTGTATCTGAATCGTTTGACTGATCAATTTTTTTACCTAATGATAAAATACATAATAATTTGTCCATCAACGCAGAAGAAACCTTACATTATGAGTGTGCGTACACGGGTAAAAAATATTCTTTATTATTGTTATGTATTTATCTATTTATTTTACAGAAACAAACACTCGACAATGAAATAACATTAAAAAAATACGGTTTAGGGACAGACCAGCGAAGTTTTTAAATAAAAACCATACATACTAAATTGTTGTACAACAAAAGGGTGTGTTGAATATGATGAATGTGCAATGAAGTTAACCTTATTAAGGTTTTCAAAATTATTTGAAAGTAATAAATATGTATTTAAGTAATTTCGTGATTATATTTTATAATTTTTGAGACACACCCAAAGTTCTAGGTGGTCTCAAATCTTGATAACAAAGTGGTACTCAACTCACAGTGCAAAGGAAAAAGATGGATTATACTCATATGACTACTTAATGATTAACTTGGCAAATGACTAAACACGCTTCACATCCATCATATTTTCAATCTACAAAGCTTATTTTAATGTTTGTTTATTATTCTATCGTCTGCATCGTTATGTTTTTTATGATAAATTGATATTATATATTTATTTGACGCTTATCATACAACACTTAAAACCAAGATTCAACAAATCGGCTCAACTTTTTTAGTGAATACACATATTTTGCATACACTAAAAATTACGCTTCTCTAGCTGTGAAATATTGAACAGCACTGACCTAATGTGGTGCCACTCGCAAGCGTAGTGGTACAGCGGGGAGTTTGAAAGGGGAATGTGCGTAAAATGTAAAACACGATGTCTGGATTTTTGTGGTTATGGCTAGAAAAAATCGACCGAATAGCCAAAGGCACACGTAAAAACAGACCAACACACCAAAGATGATCAAACTGTATAGCGGTGAATTATAATTTTAAATTTTTTTCATTTTATTTATTAAAAAAAAGGGCTATTATAATTTTTAAAAAATATTTACAAAGAAACCAAAACTATAGGGCAACTAAAGTTTTCTATACATTACTAAAATCAATGTCTAAAAAAGAAGAAATCTCTAAAAAACCACTCTGCATCATAGGTACTACACGTAAAAAAAATACAATATAACAGTATTTATGTCGGCCTCGTGGTGTAATTAATGATTAGTGCGTTTGCCTACCATTCAAGAGGTCTCGGGTACGGTTTTCGACATGGTTAATTTGAAATATTTATTAAAAGGGTGTTTTCACACTGGAATATTTCATAGTCCCTGGACTGGTACCTGAAGAGTAAGACTGATCATCTTCCCTTCGTGTAACAAAAATGATCAAGATACGCTGTGATTGGTGTACCATCGCAGTGCCCTATGCACCATTTGGTGCGGAAAGGGAATGATGATGATGATGAAAGAAAAAGTTTTTTGTGTACTCGGACTTAAAATTCCTTTCCATACGGAGTAACCCCGGATCAGCCTTCCCTCCTTTCTTTTTTTAAACAAGAGAGACTAATTACAATATTAAAGTGTACAAAAAAAATATTAGGTGGGTACAGTTGAATTAAATTGAAATTATTTATTTCAATAAGGGTTCTAGCATTTTCTTTCAATTTGTTTTAAGCGAGGAAATATATATATCGATTTCAGTAAAAAACATGTTAAAATTATTTAGGATTCTAGGAAAAGATGCATTCTTATTATTATTTGTGCTTGAAATACCAATATGAAACAATTGTTGCAGCCAATTTGTACGTTGAGGGATACAAATTTTAATGTTTGCTGTTTAAGTACAGAAACAAAGTCAAAGCAAACTATTAACGAAAGAATCGGATAGAAAAATATTTTAAAACCTTTGGTACATTCTTAACTTTCAAAAGACTGTGGTAAATAATCCTTTTGCGCGCGGTGATGGAACAACTAGTAAAAGATGAAATATTCTAAAGTTCAGACATTTGAAAAAAAATAACATGGAGACATACGGTTTAATAATTCCTTTTCCATGTTTTTTGCAAATAAACACATAATTAAGCCCTGTTATAGCAAAATAAATTAAAATTATTTAAAGCCACTTATTTTACGCGCGTGCGTCCCCCATAACTGTCATCAACCGACTGAAGACTTAATATGCTTTAGACAACACCCGCCGCAGAATAGCGTCTCTGTCTTCATTAAAGATGTGTTGCTGAATTCATGACATTCATTCTTCGATTTAAGGATAAATATTTTTTGTATTAACATTCAGCACAGTTGTATAAATTTTACTTTCCAAATCTGGTATGAAAATGTCCATTTGAAGACTACAAAAAATACACATTCATCATTAAAAAAAATAATAGAGATATATCGAGTCTTGTGTCCTATGTCGACTAGTGTGACATCACAGCCACACAAGAGTTAACATTAAAAGGTAGGATTAAGCAAAAATTGAATCAATGTGATAATTAAAAACAAGTTTTCAAAAAAAAATTTTAGGCCCAGAAGGGTTAAATATGATAATCAGTACATCCCAAAATTTGAAAATTCAGTTAAATTAATGTTTTTTTATGTTGATCAAATCTGTGTTTTTATTTATCAAAACTGTATGGAAATTTTGAGAGTTGCCTCGCTACGTTGCAATACAAATCAGATGCATAAGTCAATGTATGAGGCTTGTTACAAGAATAACACTTTATCGCTATATATTGAACATAAAAATTATGCTTATGGCATTGGACAATCGGACGTATCTTACTGCCGTTGAAATATGATAATAATGTTGATAACATCTTAAACAGAAGTAAAATATATCGAAGATGATTTCCTTGATGCGTTATCATTTTTTATTTACACGAACAATAAAGTTATGATTGTAAAAGCAATACGAGCATTGCCCCCCTGAAACACCTTGAAAACAGATATCAGTACGGGTGCATACGAAAGAAAGGGTTTCTAGAATAAAGAGACACTGTCGAAGGTAAACTTATAATAGAAGGGGTGAAAAGAGGCAAAAACTACCATTCAATAAATATATTGAAACATATTTACCTTCCGTAGTGGCTCTTCACGTTTGGATAAAGGTGTGTTTGAGATATAAACACTTGGGTTCGACGTTGGGTTGTGGCATGTGCCGATAGGTATTGAAAAGAAAGCAGATGTTATAAAATGTTGATAATACGAGTAACCACCGAGTAAGGAGATAAACGATTATTATTTCTTCGGAAGGGGTATTGTTATCAGAAAAAGGAACGACAATTCGTGGACGGAGGGTGATTTGCGAAATGGATGCGGCGCGGTGTATCAATGAATTTTGGCGATATGTGCCCGTCATAATACCTAATGGTAGATTATTTAAAGCTGGCGCGTTCGCAAAACGCACACAAACACATTGTGTAGTATCTGTGAGTAAGTGTATGGTATGAATTTCAATGCATACGCATAATTAAATTAAAGTTCGAAGAATAATATTTAACAAGTTATTTTTTTTACAAATTAATAAATAACAAAATTGATTCCCCTAATCTACTTGAAATACTTCTATTCCCTGTGCCATCTAGACCGAAAAGACAAAATCTTCTGTTTTACACAGATAACGCGTCAAAAAACTATTTGAAACAATCTGCAATACCTAGAATGTGCGACCAATATAGCAGTATATTTAGAGGCTGATATTTTTTATGACAATGTATGTAAATTTACTTGAAAAATCATAGAAATATTGAGAGAAGCAGATTTTTAAATAACTTTCTTTTTATTTACATATTTAACATTTTTTAACTTTTACATTTGTTATATTTAACATAATTAAAATTATTGTATTAAGTTTAAACATTTTTTTGGTGTGTGCATGAGTGTCCTACACAAATATACAAAGAAATTGACAATATTTGTATACATACTGTTTGTTTACCCAATAAAATAAATTAATAAATTATGAGAATAATCTCTGTCTCTCTCGCGCTCAGACGCGCTTATGAGCGTGATATAGACAACTATTGCTTTTTTAGTTGCTAATGATATGGTTATAAAATATACACAGGATGTTTCTGCGTTATTTTAGTAAAAACATAATAATATATGTTCAAATTAAAATACTTTAGTAAATCGCTCAATGAATGCGCAAATAATCACAGGAAAACTTGGCAAATTTTAAACTCTGTATTGACAAATAGTCGTCAAAAAACTAATGATAAATGTGTCTGCCTTATAGTAAATGATAAAATTATTGATGAATCGGAACAAATAGCAGAATCATTTAATAATTTCTTCATATCGATTGGAGAAGAACTGGCTGCAAAAATAAAAAAAGTTTCCAGGTGATTTAAATACAATAAACGCGCAAACAACAGCTGCCCAAACATTTCATATGACTAAAACATCCAAAACTGAAGTTCTGAGAATCATTTCTACTCTTAAGCAACGAGCGGCTGCAGGAAGGGACGGTGTAACGCCAAAAACGGTAAAAAATTGTAAATACGAACTTGCTGAACCTTTAGTTGACCTCATTAACTTAGCGATAGTACAAGGTATATTTCCTGAAAAACTTAAATTGGCCAAAATTATACCACTTTATAAAGATGGATGCAAAAAAAATGTACAAAACTACAGACCCATATCCATTCTTTCTGTTTTCTCAAAAATATTTTAACGAGTACTTAAAGACAGGCTTTCCAAATTCTTAATTGACTGTAATTTACTGACTTCATTACAATATGGCTTCAGGAAGAATTCAAGTACAAAAAACGCATCCTTTGACTTTATTTCTACGATACAGAAACATTTAGACCAAGGTGATTATACTGCTGGTGTTTTCATAGACCTAAAAAAGGCTTTTGACACTGTGGACCACAGCATTTTGATCGAAAAACTTCAGTATATTGGTGTAACTGGAATACGTTTAGAAATTTTTAAGACTATCTTTCAAACAGATCATCTTTGGTAGAAGTTGGAGGTAAGTTTAGCAATTCTCGTAAAATCACCTGCGGGGTACCTCAAGGGTCTATACTCGGTCCGTTGCTATTTCTTATATACATCAACGATGTGACAAAATGGGGCATCAAAGGAGGAATACAGCTTTATGCAGATGATACGACTATTTTATATCACACTAAAAACAAACAAGATTTACAGAAGATGGTTGAAAGTGACGTTTTACATCTGGCGGAATGGCTGCGTTTAAATAAATTGAGCTTGAATGCAAAAAAGACTCACTACCTTCTATTTGGAAACAAGAGTAATGAATCTATTGATGTCTTTATTGGTGTTGATCGTCTGGAGAAAAAAAATAGCACTAAGTACTTGGGACTGTTAGTGGACTCGCAGCTTACTTGGAATGAACATGTTGAGCGCGTGAAAGGAAAGATTGTCCCTGTAGCTGGAATACTGTACAGATTTCAGAGAATGCTTCCAGTTTCGCTGCTTCGAGCAATCTATTTTTCTATGGTCCATTCGCATTTATCATACCTATGCTGTGTTTGGGGTTTTGCAACTAAGAGCAAAATTTCTGAGGTGCAGATTATTCAGAATAGAGCGATCAGAAATGTGTTTCACCTACCGTATGATACTCATGTAAGGGACATTTATTTTGAAACAAAAATCATGCCTTTTAGCATGCTTTCCTATTTCGAGATAACTGACACTATCATTAATACTACTCTCGACTCAATGCACAGTAACATAAAGCCAGCTTTCATTGGAGACATCCATCGGTACAGTACTCGATCAAAAAACAATATATATATTGGATCTGTGAAGTCTACAAAGTTTGGTACTAGATCTTTACAATACATAGGTTTCAAGGAATTTAATAAATTGCCACAAAAATTTAAAGTACCTATTTCAAAATATAGAAACAGGACGTGCGAATTGAAGAATTATTTTTTCCAGAAGTACTTTGAATAAATAATGTTAGTTTATAGAGAATGCGCATCTTGAACATATACCTTTTAATATTTCACCGTTTTTGCTTGTATATGTAATTTTTAATACTATTTAAATGTTATTTGTGTTTTTCTCTTTTTATATACTTTTTTTGGCTTGTATACATAATTTCAAATTTTTCAACGTTTTTGATAAAAAAAATTAACCTGTATTGGGTGTGCGCATATTTTGTTAATTAAAAAAAATGATTTTATTTTGTACTAGTTCAGTATGTATATATACATACATGTAATTTTTAAACTTTTTCAATTTTCTTTCCCAGATTGCATAATGTAAACATTATTTTTAATTTATTTCCATGCTTAGTATTCTGTTTATTTTGTTATTTTTAAGTATTTTTCATACCCTTTTTAATTTGTAGTTTATCATAATTTTAATTTTTCTGCTTTTGTTAAATAATATTATAGTTTAAAATTTAAAAACGTCTCTAAAAAAATTATTATCTGTATGTCCCTAAATGAGTTTTTTTTTAAAAAACTCCTTGGGAATATTGTATATAATTATGTATAATATGTTTTCAATATAATAAAAAAAAAAAAAAAAAAATGTTTAGCAATGGATTAGAAAAACTGGTTTAAATTTTTTTATTTCATTTAATCTAATCATGTATTGGTCGATTATTTAGTGCTGGTGCGTTCACAAAATTTGCACAAACACTTTTTAATGTACAGAATATTTCATGATTTAGATAAAATTATAAATAAAATTATCAATAAAACTAGTCTTCTCGGGACTGGGACTCCAGTCCTTAAGATGCCTTATCAGGCGAAAGCGCTCTTTGGCGAAAGCTAATTAAAAAATTCTAACAAAAATGGCTGCAGAAAACTACCCTTTTTATCATTTAGTTCGTCGAAAATTATGAAGAAAAAATATTATAATAAATAAAAAATGAACTTGTGTAAAATTAACATATTAAATTTTAATAACCGATTGTATTTTTTTCCATAAACACAGGTGTCTAATCCAACATGGATTTGAAAGAAAGATAGCACATTTGTTTTAAATTTGATAAAACCTTTTTAAAATCGACATACCGTAGATTTTAAATGCGATTGTGTAAGTTTTGCGAACGCGCCAGCTCTAATTAATAGACCAGTACGCCATGCGCGAAAATACACGTAGATACTTTCTTTATTAACATTTTGTAGAAAAACAAGGTCTTAAAGATTAAGTTATATATTTTTTATTTATTTAACATGAATGTATATTTTTTATATGAGTACCTTACTGGGCACATCCCGTTTACTATTTACATCATTATTTATATTTGGCTACAAAAATATTTTTTTTCAATTTTGTAACTAACAATCATATTTATTTATTTGATTTGATTCAAAACATCACTTACTTATGCAAATGTTTTTTTCTTAAACACGAAAGTTAAAAAAAAATTACAAACATTATATTATAATCCAAAAGATATCAAAATTAAACCACGCACAATAAGATACCTCATGTAAGTATTATATAATTCTAAAGTATAATTCTTAAGTCTGCTTATATATTTTTTTTTTTATTTATACTTTTTCTATTTAATTATTAATTTAATATAAAATACAAATACGTAGTTTACAAAATAAAAAGTTTATGGAATAGGTACTTTCAGTATAATTTTATTTTTATTTATGGATGTAGCCACTCCACTGGCCCACAGCCATATTCCAGAGTGTCAGTTATTTATTTATTATTTATTTTATACATAATTGTACTTACTGTCACATCAATTGTGTGTAGAAATTCAAAAGAAATGAAAAACAATTAAAACATACCTACATCAATAAAACGAAAATAGATTTTCAAGAAACTAAAATTATATTCTGATATATAAAACATATTCCTCGGCTTCTTGTTCAGTCTTTTTAGCAATCCATTTATGGACTCGAGTTTTGAAAATATTGTTTTTCATTTTATTCTTGTCCTTGTTTAAAAAGTTGTATAGCTTAGGGGCCAGAAAGTACAATGCCTTTGTCCGTAATTTTTTTTCTTCTTTGCGAGCAGAAGTATTGATTTTTGTCTTTGCCTAGTGTCGTAAATTTGTTGTCCGTCATTATGTCTGTCAGGATTTTGATGGAAGTGTCTTAAAATTGTCTTAATGTATATTTGTCTTATGTCTAGTACTGAAAATTCTGTAAAAAGTCTGTCTGTAGAGTATTGGTAAGGCTTTTGCTTTCATTAATGGCTCTAATGTGGTTTTACTTGTTCTTCCCCATCCTGTTATTTCGTTACTGAAAACTGATTATGCTAGGGACTATTAAACATTAATTTAAGTTGTTTTGCTTGGTATGTTTCTAATGTTTTAAAATAAATATATCATTTTCCTAAGTTTGGTTGCTGTTTTATTTACGTGTATGTTCCATCTTAAGTAACTATCAGTATTACTGAGACCATTTTATACTATTTGTGCTGCTGATAATATGACACAAATTCGTATACTTATTTTATTAGAACCAAAGTGTAATAGCCACTTACTTATATTTTGAGTATTCATATAAGTTTAGTGATAATACCACTGAATCAGGCATGCCCAAGGAATATTTTCTCACACAAATCGTAAAAAGAACAAAAATGCAGTTATTCCTACTCTTATCTTCGACTACCAAAGATGTATTCATCTGTTCAAAAGATGAGGGTTAATTTTATTGTAAGTCTTACAACTCTAAAGGGTTTATTGGCTACAATTTAAAAAATGTAAAAAAACCAATTAAAATACTAAAAACAATTGACATTTAAAAAGTAAACTGATTATTTTATAACACTTTATGTGCTTGAGACGAGATGTTTTGCGCGTGCTACGGTATAATTAACATTTACTTGTAAATATCGGGAATATGTTTTATGGCCATTGCCTTACACGAATAGAGAAATCATTCCAATTTTCATTCTGCATGATATTCTTTTGTAAAACTTATCCATGTTGTCATTTTTTTCCCCAAAAAGGTAGAATTTGTCTGCTGTTTAAACGGTTTAGAGTTTTGCATTCCTATTTATACTAGCGTTCCGGGCAAAAAAGCAGTAGGTCTAGCAAAACTTAAAAATAATGTGTTTTTAATTGCCTTTTCGTGCGTTTGATTTTTTTAACCTTATTGATTTTTTTTTTTCTAAAAAGATTCCAAAATTTGTTATTTTTTTCTGGCGTTTAAACGGTTAAGAGTTGTATGCTTTTATATTCTTTCGTTGCAAGCAAAAATTTAAAAGTGTGTTTTTTAAAGTTATCTGATAAATAATTGTAATCCTTCAAAACAACTTACTCTAGTAAACACACCTAAAAATAAATTTAAAAAAACAAATTTGATAAATATAAAGATAAATACCTTAACTTCTTTAAAACTTTTTAAATGTTGGTTACTGTCTTCTTCCTTGTAATTTCTAGCAAGTCGGAGCAAGTTCACAGACATGGGTCGTTCCTGATTGTGTAGCTATAAACTGTGTCTCTGTCCTTAACAAATGTATGTATAATGTAATTAATAAATAAAATAAAATAACAGTAAAGTGCCATTCATATTTGCTGCAAAATCAGATCCTGGTAGTTTTATTTCGTATATTTTTAATTTAACTCTTAAAAGACTGTGGTGAATATTCCTTAGGCGCGCGGTGATGTAACATCGTGTTATCATTAGTAAAAGACGCAATATACTAAAGTTCAGACATTTGAGAAAAAAACCTGGAAACATACTGTTTAATCATTCTTTTTCCATAATTTATGCAAATAAACATATAATTTAGCCCTGTTGTAGCAAAATGAATTAAAAATCATAAATACGCCGCCCATATTACGCGCGTGCGTCTCCCATCACTGTCATCAACCGACTGAATACTGAATGTGTTTTACTCAACACTCGCCACTGAACAACGTCTCTGTCTTCTTTAGTATGAGTTCTATCTTCGTGCTCTCTTTTATGCAGATATGTTTTTGAATTAGCGGACATTCATTCTTCGCGTAGCAAGGCTAAATATTTTTTGTATTAACATTTAGCACAGTTATACAAATTTCCCTTTTCAAATCCAGTGTGAAAATGTCCATTGAAGATTACACAAAATACAAGTTCATCATCTAAAAAAATACAAAAATATATGAGAGTACTGCTTGCAAACCCGGCAAAATCCAAAATCTAAAAAAAGTGAGATATTAATAAAAACTTATTCAGAATACAATTTTTTACAAAAACTATAACATTTTCAGTTAAAAATACCGCTTTATTTGTAAAAACTTGACTTTTAAATTATCGAGTTTGTTGCAAACATGGCAATATCTACTTGAGTATTTTAATGTTGGAATGAATAAAATTAAATTTATTATTTCACCACTGTTTCTTGATATAATCATGCTTATGTCACCACTGCTTGCGCATAAAATATTTACTGATTAGAATAAAAAATCGAAATAAATAAAAAAACGGTAGAAGTTATGTATTGTTTTATTTTTTTGTGATTTGCCGAAAATAAAGAAAAATGGATTTTGCCGGGTTTGCAAATAGTACCCTCATATGAAGTCTTGTGTCCTATGTCAACTAGTGTGACATCACAGCCACACAAGAGTTAAATAAAAGGAATGCCGTTTTTCAAAAACCTTAATGACATTTATACCGCTAATTATATTATTTTTCTATAAAGGGTACCCCCCTTTTAAAAAACTGTTATTGCTCACAGGTAATTATGTCAAAGTATAATCGATTGTATTACTTCCGTAAATGTGGTGAAGGTAACAAAACTAACAATTACGTCACCTGCGTGCTAAATTAGAAGTATCCCCTATTTTGAAAAAAATAATTAAACAATTTAAAAAAGGGTCACATCGAAAACTTTACGTTTTACTTTGAAAGCGATGTGAAGTTACCCTTTTCGTAATTCAGTCAAAATCCATCGCATTAGTAAACGAATATTTTGTTTTAATGGGTAATTTGGTGACAAAAGGACAGGAAACATTTTCTTTGTAAAATTAGCTGAAATTGTCGTGTGAATCTTTATTAACTTTTTTGAACCGCAGGAAAGTTTTAAATGACACATTTTGGTTATTATTGAGAATTGACCCTTCCGTTTATAACATTATTTTAACGTTATCAAATGTCATAGTTCATTTTTGAAATATTTTAAATAATAAGTCAACATATTACAACACAGATGAAGAACATTTAAGACAAGGGAATATAGAAGTATAGGCATCTACACGGCCTATGACCTGTCATTGGCTAGTTTAAGTAACCACTTTACACACTGCTGAAGATTCATCATTTTGCCTGTATTTGAACATATAAAGTTTTTCATTGAAGTAAATTTAATATAATAAATGTTTTTTTTTTCTTGAAGTACACAAATAAATAACTATCGCTTTGAAATAAATATAAACCTAGTACATAACAAGCAAGGTAAAAAAATAATGAAAATCACATATTAAAAAAAAAAAAAAAAAAAACATATTCCTTCAACTCAACCATCCGATGATGTTTGTGAAGTTAAAAAGCTGAAACTTTTATTGTTGCATGTGAAATTCATCTGATTAAATTATTATTAAATCCAACTACCAGAGCCCAAGGTAGTTTAACTTCCATTAAATTATGCATTTAAGAAAATTCGCGGTCTAACTATTTTCCCTACAAACGTATTCCCTTATTTTCTCCAGGAATTTTGACACTTAAGGGACGATTTTTTTATACGCTTTAGATATTCACCATTGGAGTGTCCCTGTTGTGTTTTTTTTTGTTGTTTAATCGTTTTTTACGGGTATTGGTTCTCAAATCATACAAAAACCCTAAAAAGCGCCTTGTTTTATCCTAGGTAGACTAATTTGGTAACAATTGTTGAACAAGGAAAACTTGATGACATTTTTTTTTCTTTTACTCTTTCGTAAAAAAAATCGAAATTGGTTCAGTTTTAGGGTGTGGGAATCCGGAATACGAGACTTCGATTTTAACTGTGCATAATCAGACTGACGCGACATGCATTTGTCATTCGCATAGTATTAGGAAAAACATATGCGAGAGAGTAACGGAAAAACTATATTCAATAAAAATTTTCATCGAACCGCTTCACGCAGCATATACTCTTTAGATTTTTTTGCCATTGCCTTCAAGTCAAAAACGCTCGTTTTGGATTGAGATTTCACTTTACATAGAACTGTATTCTACATGTATGATGCCTAGACATGGAACAGTTCTTGGAAACATACCAAGGTTTCTGTCCTTGGGCAGACCGATTGTTATTCTCAATTATTATTTGCTGAAAAAAAATATATAAACAAAACAGTTTAAAAATATGCATATGGTTACTGTAGTGACCGTGAGAAAATAATGTCGGTATATATATATATTTTTGGTGACCATAAAGTCACAACGTTTTTGCTGGGTAATGACCCTGTTCCGACAATAACCCCTTAACCACCAGGTTCTATTGTCTCTTTTGTTCACTTTGGCAAACGGATGGGACGCTGTGTTAAGGCCAAGGGAAGGGAAAGGTTTAAGGAAGGGGGTGACAACAGGAAGTAGCCGGTGACAATCACGGCTCGGTGTGAGAAACTTTACAGGTGTTTGTCCCATGTGGTGGGAAAGGGTTAATTGAGACATTGTACTAAATACGACTTCGACAATATTTTATTTGACAAAATAAATTGTAAATTATGCGTTTTAATAATAATTGTTAAGAAATCTGCAAGAAATATTTATGAGGGTGAGATTCACAACAATAAAGGTTTCAGCTCTTCTACTTAATAAAAATTAACAAAAGGAAGAATTGAGGACACATAGATGTTTAAACAAAGGCAGAAGGGTGAATGTTACTCGGCCAGTTTAATCAGCCATAATTCGATTTTTTGGTAACAGCGCAATGTACTGTGCCAAATATGATTAATTTGTGCATTTAAAGTTAATTGACGCGTAAAAAAAAGTGTTTTGTAAAACAAAAAAAACGGTATTTCTAGGCACGGGATTTCTTTATTTTAAAAAGTGTATGTTTTTGTACCAATAAAATACGATAGATCATACGTATGTCTTGCAAATGCCTAGACTTTCGTATTCTCTTCTCAAAAACTTTAAAAAAAATTGTTTGTAAATCTTGTAATGCATTAGAAGGTCAATGTAAATATTTCACTCTTAGGAGTTACCTACTGAAACTCAATTACTCGGGACGAAAATAAGATTCAAATATAAAAGAAAACGCTTACACTTTTCCTTTTTATTGTTTTACATTTAAAATATTAAAAACTCTTTAGGAAGTAAAATTCAGCCTTGGCTACAAACATAAGGACATATTTAAAATATTGCTGATAAAAATGGGATGGAGCAATGGTTTAAGTTTGAATGTAAGAATTTATCGGAAAAATAATAGTAGCTAGTTCAATAACAAATTAGTATTTAAAAAAATACTTCGATATGCTTCAGACATTCTTATACCGATGCTGTAATGAAGTAATTCATTGAAGATCATCGTCAGATCTCAATATTAATTTATTAGCAAATTAAAAAGACCCGGTCTAAAAACTTCACAGAGATGTACCGTGAAATGGTTCAAAGATTCTTGCGAAGGAATGTAGACTATTTTACACTAGAACACGACACTAAATTTATGGTTTTTATGTTGTACAACTGTATTAGAAGTCATTCAGAATGAAGAGGGTAATAGAGCTTAGTCACAAAATTAAAAGTTCTTCTTTTTTTAAGAAAAAAAATTATTAGCGTTTTTATAATTTACCCAAATTGTTTTGTTTGACATTGTCAATCAAGTTGTGAATAACTAACTATTAGAAAATGGAAATCAAGTTAGGGTAAATTAAATTTTGGACTCTTGGACCTCTGATCCGTGAGTCCGCAACAGTAGCCACGGAACCGCAACCCGATTTATTTTAACAGCTTAACACAAAAGATGCAAGATTCATGTTTGTAAAATGAATAAAATACATGTACACTGGTTACTATGTTAATGATCTTAATTTACCAAATAAAATGTGAAAACCATTTATTCAATAGATAAAGTAACGTTTTTAGTCTAGAAAAGTTTGAAATGAATAGTATTGTTGTAATTAAAATGAAAAAATAATTCTAAAAAACAGAGATGAAGCAAATTTTTATCGTCATTTTACTTTGTGGTGCATAGGGCACTAAGTAAGTGCTCTAATCATAGTGTATCTTTATTGTTACATTGAAGATAATATAATGAGTCCACCGTTTTTAGATATATGAATCCACTCTGCCAGAAATCGAACCTAAGACTATGACTTATGTATTATACATTGTCCTGATGATAATGTCAAAAGGGCATTAACAATTATTGTCAAGAATTTCCAATAAAAACGTGCATTCTAAGCTCAACCGGCAAATATACACATCTACAAAACATTAGTCCAAACTCAAAAAAAAAATGATAAAGGCAATGATGTAGTAACATTTTTTTATGAGTTAACTCCATTTGCCTTTCCATTTGCAGTGTACAAACGTGAAAATATTTTCAAAGCACTGTTGACATTTTGAAGAATGGATGGCCAAAAAATAATATCTTAAATTTCTTTCGTCGCGACAGGGGTCTTAAAAATCGTATTGAATTTTTCAAGAAGTGTTTGGTGCCACAGATCCACATATTTACTTGTTTAAAATCTGTTAAAGGTTTAGATGTATATCCAGATAAGGCGATATTTGGATTCTTTATAGAATCATATCTGATTCGGCACCTTTAAGAATAACACCGCTCTTTTCATTAAAACAAATTTGCATATTTCAGATACAATCTTAAGAGGTCTGTTTGTTGGACGTACTTATAAATATAGACATTTGCAATATTAACTTACTGGTACCAGAGTTAATTTTTTTATTGATTTTATTAAAAAGTATAGACACAGTCAGACAGACAGGTGATTGATTTCGAATATTTTCCCATGATTTACATCGATTTTTGGCATTTATTGTCCCGACACGTGTATTATGTTGCTTAAAAACTTCCCTTATATCAACATATTTAATTCAGATACTATTTTTTTATAATTTGGGAGATAAATTTGTGAATAAAGTATGTTTACTCTTGGTAATGACAGTTGATTATGTGCAATATGTCAGGGCCGCACTAGGCGTTTATATAAAGTTTGAGTTTTTATCGAGTAGAGGTTGATTTAAATTTTACTCGAAAATAGTAATGTTTACCTCAAAATCGCATCTCAAATGACGTGTCCAAATTTCAGGCCGCTACAACTCGCCATTTCGGAGATGTGACGGACAAACAAACAAATTCAACACATGACTTAAGCTAGGGTTTCCTAGGACAGCGGTGCCCGTATTTTAACGGCCGTAGTGGACAGTGATGCAGTGGACAGCCGTCGTAAAGGTGATTAGAGAGTGGTTTCCTAGGAAAACGGTGTTAAATGGTGTTGATAACACCGTTTTTCTAGAAAACCACACTCTAGTCACCTTTACGACGGCTGTCCACTGCATCACCGTTCACTACGGCCGTTAAAATACGGGCACCGCTGTCCTAGGAAACCCTAGCTTTAGGTTCCATGCAGTTGAGATTTATCTCACAATAAATGTAACATAAGAAAATTATGAATAAAATGAATAAATAAATAAACACACACATGTATTTTCAGTTTTATAAAATAAATATAGGCGAATTATAGAAAAATAAATTGAAATAGCCTTGCAATAATAAATACACATGAACATATTTAAAAAATATTTATAATGCAAATTAATATCCATTTGGCAATTTTCGACCTCAGTACTGTCCATTGTTTTGCTGCAAACTGTAACTTACTTAATACCTAATAGTCATAGAATGGTTTACCTACGTTTAGGCTCCTCTATAGCTTGGCGCATTATTACTCTGAGATTACAACGCAGTTTACTTCTCAATATTCTTTCAATTTGAAATTTTATCCACCACGTGTCGACCGATTTCCCTTGAACAGTTTATAACAAAAATAACTTTTATTTATCCAGTCGCAGTGTGAAAGTTCGCAATAAATACTAAATATTATAACTTCAAGCGTATGATATGCGTCTTACCAGCAGTTCCATACAGTTACCCCTTGCACTTCCGTTACGAGGCTCTAGGATTCTCCAACCCTCTATTTGGTTAACCGTTGATTAACATTTACATTTTCGACCATCCCAAGAGTTACATGTTTGAGTGTACAAAATCGATTGTCAAGTTTCTTATAACTATTATTTTAATAAGGTTTACTGTAAATAACAATGCTTATTCATCTGGGTTAATATCATTTATAAATAACCATTACATTACGGTTATTGCCGATAAATGATTGAATTACCATGTAACTGCTTATTTTTGTTAATTTAATTAGTTGATTGGATGATCAAAAGGAACAGCTGGCAAAAAAATTGCTTATGAAATTTTTTATTATAAGTATGACAAATCAAAATAAAATTAATTGTAATTATGTGAAATACTTGTAATACTTAAAAGTAAATACAATTAGCTCAGTGAAAGTCCTTCTCTAAACACAAAACATTATCTCTTTTTTGGAATGGAAGAGCATTAAAATAACAAAAAAATACTTATCTATATGCTGTAATAAAAACTGCAATAATTGTAGCTTATTTTAATTAAATTATTTATTGACTATTCTTGATGGAATTCCACTGTAATGATGTAATAACTTATATTTACAGAAGAGTTATTAATTTTAAAATACTTGGTACACTTCCACTTATTTATTTGACCAATTAGTGCTTTCACCCTGTAATGGGCGTCCTCCGTGGTGTAGTGGTCAAGATGCTTGACTCACGCACGGAAGGTTCCGGGTTCGATTCCCGGTGAGAACACAAAAATTAAAAAATGTGATTTATCTTAAGCCTGGTTGTTCTGTAATGTAATTCACCACTGTAATTAGGCCTCCTGGCCTGTTGTGGTGCAAAAAAAAAATGAAAATGAAAAATGAAAAAAAAAAAATTTTCAGACTGGTGAATACGAGTATAATACAGTGTAAGGATAATTAATTTAAAACTGAATTTTCTTAAGTGTAGGTACATTTCAAAATATGTTGAAAAAGATACAATACGCAATATTTCAATGGAACAGAGTGAAACAAATGATTGAAACATGTGTTGGCGGTGTACTTTAAGAGAAGATTCTATTGTATAAAAAACATTTATTGTTTTATCACAATTAAATAACGATACATCAAACTATGCATCATATTAAAATGAATTAAAACATAATGTTGACAAATCAATGAACATAAAAATTTTACATGTAGGACATAAAGGTCGAAAGTTAGATAGATTAGAAATTTTTGAAATAAATAGGATAAAGAATAATAGCGATAGAATTTTAATAAATCAACAGATAGAATTCCAAAACTCACCCTTGTTATCCCCCTTAGTTGGACCCTGTACATTGTAATAAAACAATAAATGTTTTTCACAAAATATAATCTTCTCTTAAAGTACACCGCCAACACATGTTTCAATAATTTGTGTCACTCTGTTCCATTGAAATATTGCGTATTGTATCTTTTTCAACATATTTTGAAATGTGCCTACACTTACAAAAATATTTAGTTTTATATAAATTATCTTTACACTGTATAATATTCACCAGTCTGAAGATGCCCATTAGAGGGTAAAAGCACTAATTGGTCAAATAAATAAGTGGAAGTGTACCAAGATTTTTAAATTAATAACTTATATGTAAATCTAAGTTATTACGTCATTAAAATATTACTTAGTTGTATGTAATACATGTAGGTACGTTTTTTAAAATTATTTTTTTTAATTTGGTCATACAACGTCAATCTAGCAATTTATTCACCATAGTAGCACTCGCAACTTTCTTAAATTTACTGATGATGCGTTTTTGTCTCAGCCTAGAACTTTGCGCAAACGCCGAAATTATTTGGGCACTACCATCTGCAACAACTATCTCGGTGCATTTATCGTAGATAGTTGTTACAAATTTTTGGCATGGAAATATCTTAAAAATACGATGGAAATGCGTAATACAATATTAAAGATTAACCCAGAAGAGCCATAATAATGTTTAATACCCATTAAAATTTATTTCAACAGAGAAGGAAAACATTATTGAGAAGGAAATACGGACAACTTGGCATTTACAGGGCTTATGACCTGTCATTGGCTGGTTTAAGTGGCCATTTTACACACTGTGTAACATTTACCATTCTCCCCATGTTTCAACATCCACATTTCGTCAACTCTTCCATCTGTTGACTCTTCAAGAGACAAAAGTATAAATTTTTGCTTTTTTATAGTTAATAATGAAACAATTTGAGCAGCTTCATAACCGGAAGAGCTTTTTTTACAATTAATATTCAATACATTATATTTTTTAATAATTTTAAGTGTTCTAATTGCATTATCTTTTTCTGTTCGGAGCATGTGTGTATTCATTAATAGTGCTTAAAAAATATAAATTAAAAAAAAAAACTCGAATTCCAGATTTAGACAATAGAATAAATTTGATAGTAGATAGTAGAAAATGCAGTTCCAATCGATTTGCAATAATTACCATTGTTTAATAGCCAACTGATTGGAAATGATATTATTATTTAGTTACTTTAACACAAAAAAAAATAACTAAAGGCATTAAATTCCCAATTGATTGACGTGTAGGAAATTTTCGTTATTTTAAAATTCCGCGATTGTTTTGCAAATGGTGTTACGTGCTATATCAAAATGTACTGCGATGATAGATAATATTGGCGCCTTTTGGTCCTCCCTTAAAAGGAAGGATGCCTCGTTCACGAATCTGTTTTGGTAAAGTGAGGCGTTGCAAAAAAACATGTTCTTTAGTTCTGTAACAAAGTCGATAAAAAAATCACTTTCACTAGTAACGTTACTTTATAATTAAGCATAATACGAGGCGGTGGTTTTTTGGATAGTTCCTCGCTACGACCACTTGTTCGGTAGCATATTTCGCCATATTGATTGCTAGTTAAGCCCGCTCATTATGATTGATTATGGGTACCGGAATGGGTGCTTGACTTTTCTTCTGCACCGGGAAAAGTGGACTCGTCATAATGCGCATGCGTTGCACTTGCTCGAGGTCATCGCGGATCTGGGTGTGCCTTGAGAATCCCAGGGTAACCATACGTTTGTAAAAATATTATAATTATTACGTAATGCTGGATGAAATAAATTAGCCAAAATTAGGATTTTCATAAAATACTTTAAGGACTTTAAAAATAAATGCTCTTTAGCGGGTTTGTTGTTAAAAACAATATATTCTAGCCAATCAAAAAAAGACTGGTCAAAAGAAAAAATAATCGAATTTGATACAATAAAATACATTTATACATTTCAAAGTAAAGCTGTTTTTGGTAAGATGATATAGTTTGCAAATACGAATGTAGGATAAGGTAATAAGCTCTGGAAGGAGAATCGAAGAGGATCCAGAAAGACAACAAAGACCTATTTAAAAAAATAACGGAATAGTTATAATACAATCTACATCCTTGATATGACTTTTTGACGCTATAAAAAGAGATAGTTAACAATACAAACAATCATGGAAACTCAGATTTATTATATTTATCTTTATACCAATTAAAATCATTACTTTTTAATTACTTCATTTCTAAATTATAAAAATGTAAAAAGTGTAATACTTGTTTTACTGTTTATGCTATGATACATCGCCTGTGTTACTTCAATACTTTTTATTTACACCCTTTATTTGTCATTAATTTGCTGCATACCTATGTTATAATTTCTTATTCAATTTTTCTTTATTATTTCTTTATTTTCTGCTGATTTTATTTCATGAATCTTTACTTTTTGTACTGTGTTTTGTTTTGTTTTGTTGTAATTGATTTTCAACATTATTTTATAATTTGTTAAAGGCGTAAGCCATGAAAGTTAATTAATAATATTTATTATCTGAGTATAATTAATACATAATTTTACGACAAATTTTATAGTTTACATGACCTAGAGTAAAAAATAAAGCAAGTTTTGAAGGTTGCATTTAAAAAAAAAAGGCAAGGTGATTGATTTCTTCAAAGCTAATATAGTTGTTGTTTATTTGGGTTATTATTACGTTGTTGTTTTGAAAAAACTTTGTGACTGCCTGATTGTTACCTACACCGATTGCAGCGTATCTTGATTGTTTATAAAATAAAAATAATCGTACGCTCCCGATCCAGTTAAGAGGTTTTAAAATATTTTAATAAAAAAAAAAAACTCAAATTCAAAAAATGTATCTAGGTAATCGAACCCATGACCTCAAACACAGCATGTAAACGTGTTGACCACTACATTACGATACGTTAGTAAATTTTATTTTCTTTAAAATGATGGCAAACAGAATTTAATTTTACATTTTAAGGGAGTGAAACGGGAAACAGCTATTATGAAATTAAGAAAAATCATTATTAAAACTAAACGTCAATACAAATTTGTAAGATAATAAATAAAAAAATAAAACATAAAATGTTATTATTGAAGCATACGTAAAAATATCTTTTTTGTGCAGTATTTTAAGATTTGAAATAAAATTAAATGCTGAGAGTTAAAAACTAGCTTTTTGGCAAAGTAGCGGTTGCCAAAGTTAGAGTAGTCATCACGTGCATTAATAATGATAATACTTGTTAATGAATTTTTTTTATAAAACCAAAATGTGATTTTTTTATATCGATTTAATATTTAACTTTGACATTAACGTAAAAAATAACTGAGTAAGATGGATTCCGCCGGGTTTGTAAGTAGTACCCTCAAATATGGTTGGCCATTTCTTACTTATTCATTTGTATAAATTTGACAATCACTGAAATTGTACTCACCCTATAATATTGTCACCGCGGTAACATCGCCCGCAGCTAGCGCAAGGCATCATTACATTGTAATTAATTTGGCATCCGAATTTAATTGGTCTGGCCCACTTCTGATGCAGCATAACGCTTTATTATTGAAATTAACCCGTCAAACCGTTTTCCTTCGTGATTAAGCGTCCCTGTGCGCGTGGCTATGGCGACCAGCTTCCCGCTATAGATACCAGAGATACAGCGAAATTACTCGCGAAAGAGCGGGAAATAGTCTTGTGCGCTTGTCTTGTGTGGCGAGTGTTGATGGCTTTGTCGGAAACAGTTTTATATTTATACATTATACATAATAAACGATGCATAGTTTCGCGGCGTTATGTGAGAAATTACACGACACGTATAAAAGAGGAATTCAGACGTATGTATGTCGGTCGTGAGTCGTGAGCGGTGACGTTTTCAGACAAAAATTAATTGTCACTGACTCATCGGCGCCATTTTGATTTAATTTTACATTTCAAATTAAAAACGGCTTCATATAATGTGATACTGCGACAAACGTTTAAATAAACATTAAAAAAAATACTAAAAGCAAAAAAATATAAACCTACCATGTGCGGTCCGTCCATATTATTATGTACTATAAAATCAGTATCTAATTGTTTTAGCAAATAATTTAAATATTATTTTTTGAACGTAAACAAATATTTAAAAATTAACATGTGGATCGATGCTATTTGAGTTGAATACGATGTTTATTCGGTTAGCTTGTTAGAATTGCTTTCACAGAACTTCTATGGAAGCAATTCGAACAAACCAATCCAATTAAAACAATCTATTTTATTTTAAAGCACTAAACTAAAAAGATTGTGATGGCAGTTGGCATATATTTTACCTAAATTAAAGCTTCAATAAACAAAAATCATTCATCGCACGCCCCTGTAATTTACTTACACATTTGACGTGTAGATAATTAGTCCATTAGGAAATAAATCGCATTTATTTGAAAAAAAAATATTCAGGTAAACTCTAAATAAAACATATCTACCAAATAAAGAAAAACGAAGCAAATATGTTAATGTATTTATCTATTACTACGAATCGGGGGTTCGAACTCCGCTCTACCTTTACTTAATTTTCATTTTTGAATGATGAGTTATTGTTGTACTCTAAATTTAAATATTTTGGTAGGTTGTTTGTCTATTAAAGTTAAGATTTACATATCACAACAAATATTGAGAATATTTTGGAGATGGGTATATTAATTTATTTTATTTTAGTCAGAAAACAAAAAACACAATTACATCGTTAATAGTTTACAAAATTAGACTTAATTCTAATGGACCAGTGAAATTGCCATATTATATTATATTACATGCTAAGGTTATCAATAAACATTTTTTTTAATTTAATTGAAATGATGATTTCATTTTTTTTTTATTATTTATTTTATTTAGTTCTATGATTAACAAAGATTAATATTTATTTATAATACAATATTTACATCTATACTTATTCTAACATTATTTATCACTTTTATACACTTAATATCCTAATTTATAATATTAACTGTTTCATATGTACATTTTCATTAATTATATTCACTATTTACACTATATACTACCTAATATTTTTCACATGTATACTTTTTACATTTAATTTTAAATATATTTACATTTATTTCATTTTTTATGCTTTCTGGCATTTCTTCAAATAGTTGTATTCCCTTGTACATAAGGCAGTTCTGGGACATTGCTTTTGGGACATATGAGGAAAAAACAAAACCGAAAGTCGTTAAAATTAAAATGAAATTATTTTAAATAAAATTATTTTAAACACAAATTGTTCGTAAATAAATTTTTGAATGCCTCTGTGATTTTGTGAATGTATCGACGTTCTTGTTATTGAAAGCCACGCGCTAAACGACCCGTGATTGGTTAACAGCACGCTCCGTTATGATTCCGAGGGCGCCATTGGTCATATACATACACACATATAATCGTATTATCATCTGGGTGCATAACGAAATCTTAAAATCATAAATAAATAAGTAGTGTGTACAAAAACTTTTTTTTTAGATATTGCCAAAAAAAAATAATGTCGGGTAAAGTATACAATTCATCGGCACTCTTTAAATTGAATGTGAAAAATAATGTTGTTTAACATATGATAGTTTTGTGGAGTTATTCAGCTCATAGATGCACATTTTGTGATAAATATTATTACCGTCAGATTGCAGCATAACTGTACTATAGAGAGTTTTATTGCCTATTGCAGTCCCAATTTTAAATCCAATGGTGATGGATGTGTTTTTCGTAAGGATCGGGAAAAAGTTTTCTGTCGTGTCGGAATTTAAAGTCTTGTTTTAAGTATTTATTTCATAAAATATTTTATGTCAATTATAGAAAATAGACTAACGTTAGTAAATATACGTATATAACTACTTACTGACTTTTTATCTCTACCGGTTTCTAGA